>NC_031502.1:103778-256947 GCF_000237925.1 Schistosoma mansoni | reverse complement strand
CATCCACGATCCTGACTCGCTAGATTCGAACCCGGGAGGCTTGATCGTGGATGCGCACTTCTGAGGAGTCCCATAATAGGACGAAACAGCCATCCAGCGCTTCCAGGTTTTCCATGGTGGTCTGACTTCAATTGACTCATGATTTCAACTATGAAAATACTGAGGTCTCCACATAACCCCATTCTGATAAATCAAAAATCATTTACAATTATTACTTATCTTTCTTTTAGGTCAATCTAAAGGTGTTGGATTTATACGTTTTGATCAACGTCATGAAGCTGAATTAGCTATACAACAATTTAATGGTTATCGTGTTGGTTCAATAGCAGATAGTCCATTAATAGTAAAATTTGCTAATATACCTACATCAAATAAAAATGGTATAACTAATACTGTTAATCCTATGATTACATCATCAACACCTACCCATAATAATAGTAATAATAATAATGGAAATATTAATTATCAAAATCAAACGATGACAACTTTATCCTCTTTAATCAATTTAAATAAATTAGCTATGAAAGCTAATGAATTACAATCCATGATGACTCCGGAGCTTTTAAATAAAAATGATTCAACTTATGATCTATTTAATACTACAACTACACCACAAATAATTACAGATTCAGGTAATGGAAAGAATACACAAAGAATAGGTGGACCTATTCATCCAACTGCTGTACACAAACTACGGTAAGTTATACTTGTTCATAACCACTATAACACTAGTCTATGATCGTTTAGTAACCAATGGTATTCTATCTACTCTTTATTGATAAATTCAGTTAATCGATTAAGTTATTAATTAGGTCTCTTAATCGAGTACCATTAAGTGTGTTGATATTTCTATCTAGACGTGTAAATCACCAGTTTTTGATTTGTGAGACGAGAGTGACAAACCACTCTGTTGTTAGATGGAGATCGGACTAATCACCAACCCTGTCTAAACCTTGATTACATGAGGAGAAAGATCAACTTGAATTAGGGGATGTGACTGAGGCATTGGAGAAAACTTCTTTTTGATACCTGAATAGACTAGTCTGATAGGATCCATAGGGTTTGACAGGGGCGGGCCAGAGCGTAGGTCACAAGTTGTGCCGCAGCCAGTACACAGTGGTCGACACTAAACGGGCTTGTGGTAAGAACATTAAGTGAACACATCATATACGATGACTTATTTAAATACTGGTTTGAATACTCAATATTCATTCTGTAAAATTGCTGCTGGGATTGAGGGCCTGAGGCCTTTGTATCTATACCTATGTGTATTATTTACTTACTTACGCCTGTTACTCCCAATTGAGTATAGGCCGTCGACCAGCATTCTCCAACCCACTCTGTCCTAGACCTTCCTTTCTAGTTCTATCCAGTTGTTGTTCATTCTTCTCATATCTGTCTCCATTTCTCAGCGTAGTGTGTTCTTTGGTCTTCCTCTTCTCCTTTGGACTTCAGGATTCCATGTGAGGGCTTGCCTTGTAACTCAGTTGGGTGATTTCACCAATGTGTGTTCTATCCACTTCCAGCGCTTCTTCTTGATTTCTTCCTCCAATGGAATCTGGTTTGCTGTATCCCACAGTAGAATGTTGTTGATAGTGTCTGGCCAACGGATCCGAAGTATTTTATGTAGACAACTGTTAATAAACATTTGTATCTTCTGGATGATGGTTTTCGTAGTTCTCCACGTCTTCGCCCCATACAGTGGAACTATCTTGACATTTGTATTGAAAATTCTGATCTTGGTGTTGGTTGACAATTGTTTTGAGTTGCAGATGTTCTTCATTTGTAGATATGCTGCTCTTGCTTTGCCGATCTGTGCCCTCACATCTGCACCAGATCCACCGTGTATACTACGGAGTAAATGGGTCTTAGCTTAGGGATTGTATATATGCACATATCGTATACTTACAAGCGGAAACTTCTATGCCTACATGTATTTTTGGGAGGTGTGAACTTGTCTACGCTTCCTTTTATTACTTGTACAGCATAATAGCAACCGTGCTCATCTATGTCAATATGTATGTCACTGTGATGTAAATATCTCTGATACCTACATGTGAAGCATACTTGGGGATAGTTTCCACGTTTCTTCACTGGTGAACTCATTAGTAGCTCATCAGCGCTTTTTATTTGCATGAAAGCTTCCGAAAGTAATAGGAAAATAGTAATGTGAGCCAATAAGAATACGTCTGAACTACATAGTGTGGGTCAGGTAAATCATCCATACTACTGATGTCACAATCTTTATATATACATATTCTCCAGTATCCAATCGCACTGTCTTTTCAAAGCTCTTCTCTACTCAAAGAGCCATGGGGCTTCTCCACTTCATTGGGCGGGTAACTGGAACTAAACATTTTCCTGAAGTTCATATATTATCGTATAATGTGGTGTATGCTACTTATGTCAACAAATATGAGTAGTATGTTATACCAATTGGAAGAAGAAAACCTAGCAGCAGAAGGCTATCAAAGTCGACTTGAAAAAAAAGAACAGAAACGGAATTAGAAAGAAATGGTGAATCGAAAGAATCATACAGAGTGTAAAGTACAAATGATGGAAATTTGCAAATGAGGTACTCAATGCATGGATCTCATATTTTATCAAGAAATCTTGTGATTTTGTGTTGCAGTACAATAAGTTATCGCCAATGAGTGTTCGTTCGTAACAATACCGCTACGTAGCAGGATCTTATCTATTTCATCTTCTCTTTGAACTAATTCTCCCATCGAGTTTTGATATTCTACTTCTAACCATCATATTATGAATTCGGACTTCACTATACTGAGTTTAAAGTGGCTAATTAGTACTGTAATGAACGAAAGCATAGGTAGAGACGACAGAGCCATTTGGGGAAATGTAAAACCCACATGTTCGATTCTTCATTATTATTCCTTAATTTTCATGCGAATTATTCTCTGTTCTCGTTCTTTTCTATTTGATCTTCCAAACCTTCTGCTGTCAGGTTTTCCACTTTCGATTGGTGTTACATACTACTTATATCTATCGACATATACCACAGTACATTTAAACCTCAAACAACACACATACCTTTTACTCTATTTTACAAGTATATGTATAGTTAAAAAGTTGTTAATCTATAATATTAAATTACTTTTATTTTAAACTTTGCTAAATCAGATCATTGATATACTCAAACATATCATAATTTCCACTCTTGGTCAAAATTACTTACTTACGCGTGCTACCCCTGGTGGAGGAGCATAGGCCGCTCACCAGCATTCTCCATCCAACCCTGTCCTGGGCAATCCTTTCCAGTTCTTTCCACTTAACATTCATCCTTTCCATATCTGCTTCTATTTCCCTTCGTAATAAGTTCTTTGGCCTTCCTCTTTTCCGCTTCCCTTCATCATTCCAAGTTAGCACTTGCCTTGTGATGCCGTTTGGTGATTTCCTTAATGTAGGTCCGATCCACTTCCAATGTCTTTTCCTAATTTCCTCTTCATCTGGAAGCTGGTTTGTTTTCTTCTATAAAACGTTGTTGCTGATAGTATCCGGCCAGTAAATGTTGACTCCTTTGCGTAGAAAACCGTTTATAAATACTTGTACCTTCTTGACGATGGATCTAATAGTTCTCCACGTTTCAGCTCCGTACAGTAGAACTGATTGTCTTGACGTTCGTATTGAAGATTCTCACTTTGAAATTAGTTGACAGTTGTTTTGGGTTTCATATGTTCTTCAGTGATAAAAATGCTGTATCTGCTTTGTCAATCCTCGCCTTCATATTTACATCAGATCCTCCTTCTTCATCAATGATGCTTCCCATGTACGTGAATGTTTCCACATCTTCCAAAGTTTCTCCATCAAGTGTGACTGGGTTGGTGTTCTCTGTGTTATGTTTCAGGATCTCGCTATTTCCCTTGTATATGTTGAGGACTACTGATGCAGAGGCTGCTGCTACACAGTAGTTGTCTTCGTCTGTATTTGTTCGTGTGTATGAGATAAGGGGGCTAGGTCATCTGCGAAGTCCAAACCGTCCAATTGATTCGGAGATATCCCTTGATCAAAATGATCAGTAGGACAGATTTTCATGTTTGTTTATTTTTATTAAAACCCTGCTCTTTATTTTAAGTACTTAAAGTAATAATACAAATTTTATTCATTACAGATTTAATCCATTAGATGGTTGTGCTATACCGGTACGTATTAATCCATTCGACAGTATCAATCATAATTCAATAAATAATTTAACATCATCACCAGCTTCAGCTAATGGATTACGTTTAATAGGAAAAAATGGTAATAATAATATGAATGCTGCAATCTCATTAGCTGCAGCTTTAGCAGCAGTTAGAGCAACAACAACAACAACAACAACGACAACAGCAACACTAACAAATAATCAACCAGATCCTTTACAAACACAATTATTAACACAATTAAATGGGATACCACAACAATTACCAGGAGTTATAGGGTAATTGATCAATTATTCATTTTATAATGAATTCAATTTTAGTGATATAGTTTATTTTTAGAATTATTTGATTAATTTCAATAGTTGAGATCATGAATTAATTGAAGCTAGACCACCATGGAAAATATGGAAGTATTGGACAGCTGTCTCGTCCTAGTATGAGACTCCTGAACAGTGCAAATCCACGACACCACCCGCAGGATCCGAACCAAGAACCTATCGGTCTCGCGCATGAACATTTAACCTCTAAATCACTGAGCTGGCATCCATGTCTAACTTCAACGGATTCACGAAATTGAGAGACATATCCACTATTGTCTTCAGTGAGTTATTATCTAACAACATACCTGGTTGAATTCCACTAGAACTCCAGGAAATACCTCTTGAAGCCAGTCACTAGTGAGCAAATGTTGATTATTATCAGAAGGGGTTTTTGTGGATATTATAATAATTTCAATAGTTGAGATCACGAATCTCGCGAGGCGGGATCGTGGATGTGCACTGCTGAGGAGTCCCACAATAGGACGAAACGGCCGTTCAGTGCTCACAGGTTTTCCATGGTGATCTAGCTTGAACTGATTCATGATCTCAACTATTGAAATGACTATAATATCCACAAAACCCCTTCTGATAATTAACTAATTGCCTGTTAATAAATTACTTTCAATAAAGATTACAAGTTAAGAAAAAAAGGTAGATGATGGCGGCGAGATTATAATTTATGGATGAACCAATCAGATATAAGATGACATGTCTTGAATTTTGGTACAAAATTCATTCATTCATTTGGATAAATAGAATTCTGACATTATAGTTGATGTCAGTTCGTGATGGAAACCCTAAATATAACTTCTAACCCCAACCATCAAATGTAAATCATAATCCTTACTCAGACAGGTTTATAACCTTCATTTAGCTGTAGTATAGAGGTGGACATTCTCAAAGTCTTTTTAGCGTCTTTCAATGGTCGTCCATAAATTATGGCTTTACCACGATGGCTATTTTCAATTTGTAAATGGTTGATTTTCTCTCCTTAATAAGCAATAACATTTTGAATACTAATTTTTGACTTGAACTTATAATGTTTCGTAGATTGATTTGAAAAAATAAAGATCCATTAGATGAGATCATAATTTATGGACAACCTTTGAATAGTACTAAAGTAACCTTAAGAATATTCACTGACTTCTAAGGGTTAAAGGAAGATTGTACATTAATGTGAGGGAACTGATATACTGTATGGAAAAACATATATCCAAAACATATATTCATTCAAAACATTATTTTGATATGACATACTGTGATATATGCTACTGATGTTGACAGATATAAGTAGTATATATCATCAATCGAATATGAAATGGCTGGTGGCAGAAGGTTGAGAAGATCGAAGAAAAGAGAATTAGAATAGAGAATGATTGGTTTGGAAACGAAAGAACAATGAAGTCTGAGACCATCATTATATACTACTTATGTGGATATAAGTAACTCACGTCACAATAGTATAAGGTGGGATAATTCTATTTAACATTTATTATCAATGCCTCAATCATAAAAATTGAGAGTTGGTATATAAATATTTATTTAATTCACTAATATGTACATGAAACCAATCTTCATCACCAATGAACATCAGATAGAGAAGAACTTAAATTTAATGAACACTATAACAATGCTCCCTCTAGGTTCGAAACCACTCATCGTATTGCAGTATATCCACGATATCACATATGATCAACCATAGCACCCTTAGAGATCATGAGGAGCAATATAGCTCAACAAAACTTCACATATTTATTAAAATACTATTTGCTATTAAACTTATGTATAATATTTAAATGTGGTTTGACCAGTTTGACTGTTTCTGTCTTCATGGATTGAAATGTACTAGACAACCAATGATAATACATTTTATTGATGAATATCCGACTTTTTTATAAAAGAAATATGAATATAATAGAAGAGAATCATAGTTAGCTAGTCTCAAGAAACCAGCTATGAAATATATCATATTGTAGTGAACGAGAACACAGGTAAAAACAACCGATTATATTTGGCACAGAGTTACTTGGTAAAATAGAAAAATCATACTCCAATACTTCCTTTGCAAAATGTTCATTAATTGTTTCAGACTTCATTGTTCCTGCATTTCCATACCAATTACTTTCTGTTCCCATTCTTCCTTCTTCGATCTTCTTAACCTTCTGCTGTCAGACATTCTATTACTGATTGGCGTTATATATTACTTATACCGCCACAATCTATATTTCTTCTAATAAAATCGATTTTTCATAATTCAAAAAGATAAAAAGAGAACGTCAATACACATTTCCGTAAACATAAGAAAGGACATTTCTATTAGGATCATTCCGCTTTTTCTTTATTGTTGAATAGATATGCATCATTCCCCGACGTAATTTATCGGATAGAGTATATAAGAACAGGAAATGTATATACATGTAATGCTTTCAATGAAACTTATTCATAGAATTAGTCTGTTTTTGTTTCATTCACAAATACGGTCATGAAATATGAATCCCAAAAAGAAGACTGAGATGATTTTTTAAAAACAATTAGATTGTATGAGTATAGTTAAACTAATGGTTGGCTTATCTATTTAATAACATGTATCTTTGAAAATGAAGTTTTTGTTACGAGAAGGGGTTTTGTGGAGATTTCAGTATTTTGATAGTTGAAGTCATGAGTCGATTGAAGCTAGACCACCAGGGAAAACCTGGAAGCACTGCTTTAGGGCCGTTTCGTCCTATCACGGGACTCCTCAGCAGTGTGCATCCACGACCCCGCCTCGCGAGATTCCAACCCAGGACCTACCAGTCTTGCGCTAGAGCACTTAACCGATAGACCACTGAGCCGGCATCCAACGGTGTTAATGTCTAACTTCAACCAATCAATTACCGATCAATATTTTGGGTTAGATACTCTTGGTAAATCCATGGTATAAATGGGTCACAGGACAACATAATATTTATTGAGACATGGTTCTTATAACGCATTGCAAAAATATGTATCGAATGAGTTGGATCCTTTGGATAAATTAAACTATATGATATATACACTTGGTGTTGTTTGCTTGTATCTTCTCATGGATGTCTAGCACTTCAATTGATCAATCTTTTGTTGACATATGTGCGGATTGCCTTGATATTGCATTAAGTCACAAGCTTTTTAAACAAAGATGGATAGTGGATAGTAGTGGAATCCAGCATGCGCGTTTCGTTCTATTCGGCACTCGTCAGTTGTATGTTCCTGCATCCCAGAGTTGATGTTCATATACATCTCGGCAAATGAATTTGAAGTTCATCCAACATTTCGCCCAGTAATCTGTTCCAAGCTATTTCAAGGAATTACAATCAAATATCAAAATTATCGAATAAAATAAGTACATGGTTCTCTAGTTAACTATATACAAAAGAAGGTCATCCAATCAAATAATAATCTAACAGTTTATAAAATCAACTAATCAATTTCATTAATAAAATAAGAACAAAGAATACAATTCGCTATTATGTTCATTATTTCAAAGTACATATATAATATATGAAACATTTTTAATAAGCAAAGATGGATAGTGACTAGTAGTGGAATCCCGTTTGACGCGTTTCGTCCTATTTCGGACTCGTCAGATGGATGTACCTACATCTTAGAGATGATGTTCATTCTAGGACTCGAACCCTGTACCCGTTCACTTCAAACGCCATCATGTTATCCACTCAGCTACTGAATCCTGATAGCCACTCATGTTGTGCAATGGGGTAAATTTTAAAATCACCTGATATTGTTTATTAATTCACTCAAATTGAATATTTCATTTGACTGTAAAAAAATTACGTAACCATTTTTTTTGTTTTTAATTTTCAGTTTTACAATACCATGGTTAGGTACTAATATAGAAACTAATTTAAATCAATTAACCAATCATATTTATCATACAAATAATCCATTTATTGATTTATTGAATCAATCATCTAATAACCATAATCATAATAATAATAATGTTTTATCAAATATTTCATTGAATACAATACCATTAATAAGCTATCCAGAATATAATAATAATAATAATACACAAATTGGATTACATAAGCAACAGAATCTTCATTTGATCCATACCTTACATAATAATAATAATAATAATATTACTAATATTAGTAGTAGTAATAATAATCATAGTAATAGTATGAATTCAACGAAACCATCTCTTCCAATTGTAGATCCATTAATGTTTAATCCATTCACATCAAATTTAGATATACATTCAGTAACAAATAGATTATTACAAGATATGACAACTCATTCAATCATTGCAAATCATGTAAATGGTACAACATTACCAACACCAACACTAACACCACCCTCGCTACCAGCACCACCACCACTACCAGCAGCAGCGCCAACAACAACAACAAACATAGCAACAACAGGTACACTAAATCATGAATTCTTTTCAATTAATCATTATTCTCCTAATACCATATTAAAAATTGAAGGTTTATCACCTGAAACAGATGAATCAATTATATTAAGATTATTTTCTGCATTTCCAAGTGTATTATCTATACAATTATTACCTAATAATGAATTAAATGGTGAAAATAATAATAATGATAAACAAGAAATGAAAGCTTTAGTAGTGATGTCAGATTATGAACAAGCCAAATTAGCAATACATTACTTAAATGGGTAAGTTCTTCTTTCTTTTATATTTCTCTGTTGATAATCTTTTTTTAAAAAAATTAGTCAGTCAATCTGTTGTTGCCGAGTGAATGCCTAGTTAATGTATAACTTGATGAGACCGCCAATCAGAGAGCAGAGAATTATCGATTGGAACAGTGACACACGAAACCCGTACGAGCAGTCTAGAGCGCTAACCGATCCTGCTTCTGCTTAGCCCAGTCAGTTAAGTCCAAAACACCAATAACAGCCTCTGTGATATGAATTATTATTCACAAACATACTGGGTTTATATACCAGACATATAGACCACATCGTACCATAAAATAGAAAATAACACAATTCTCTTCGGGATACAACACAATCATAATTAGTTTATTTTATAATTCGTTTTACGGCGAGACTATAATTTATGGACGAGTCAATCAGAAGCGTTTGAGGGATTTCAAGGTCACGGCGCCTATTTCAGTACCTGATACTCATGTACAATCGGTTCACAGAGAATTTTAGAAAAGATTTGACAATTAAGCGGCTACAACAAATGAAACTACTAAGAAGTTGTTGTATTTGTAATTACAAGTATTAAATAACCTGTAGACTTTGAGCAGACTACCGTGATGTTGTACTTCGATGTAAAATATATTGAAGGAAGACGTTTGCTAGAATAAGAATCGCTCGATCCAGATTGAGACTAAGGCATATTATAATAATTGTCTCCAACTGTATAATAAAAGCACCAGTAACATTGGCTGCAATAATCGCAGATGTTACTGAAGCTTCGGCTGTGCAGTAGTATGAATATTGTAGGGACATATCTATAATAAAAATGATAAACTTATCCAACCGGAGTATGCACAAACAATAATGAAGCTATGTGGTTTAGGCTGAGGGGGTTATCACGACCTTATCATGGCTTCAGAGACCAACTATTATGGAGCCATATGGATGAGTTTCTCTGCCTTATGCATTACGATTTTGGAACCTTTGAACATTTTTCTAACCTTGACAAGTTTTTGGACCATATAAAAGAAGTGTATCCACTTTAATTATTTGGTTTTGTATAGTAAATTTTTACTCTATGCTGACTGTTTACTGATTGGCTAACATCTCCCAAGGTCACTTAAGATTCGTTCAAAGGTCGTCCATAAATTTTAGTCTCGCCTGTTTTGCTAATAAACGACCCAGCTACTCCTATTGCTCAGTATTCTTATACAATGACACTCGACAAGACCCCCCAAAATCAGAACACGTTGAATAGGAAGGAAATTGTATTCAAAATAACAAGGGTAGGTGAATAACAATCAATCGTTAGAAAAATGTCCATATATTTATAGTATATGCATAAGAAGCTTCTAGATGTTTCTCCAATAATTTGCTAGAGCTGATTGGTTTAGAATTAGCCAATCGGAGTGCGCCGTCACGATCATGCACATAATGTGCCTTAATCCGGTTTATTTCCCGCCAACAGTTTAGGATGTGGAAAAACATATATATAGCAATTCAAGTTGTTATACCATATCAATATGACAAAAAGAAATCAACAAAATGAATTACAGTTTGATAGCAATCATTACTGGATTATAAAGGTTTCCATATGTGAGAAGAATCATGAAATACAATTGATAGCTTGCATGCGACTAGATGATTCTGACTTTGCAGATGATCTAGCCCTTCTATCCCATCCACACCAACAAATGCAGGTGAAGAAAATCACTGTAGAAGCAGCCTCTGAATCAGTAGGCCTCAACATACACAAAGGAAAAACAAGATCCTCAAATACAACACGGGTAATGAAAACCCAATCACACTTGATGGAGAAACTCCGGAACAGATGGAAACTTTCACGTACCTGGAAAGCATCATCGATAAACTTAGAGGATCTGATGCAGACATAAAGGTGAGGATGCGCAAAGCAAGCATAACATTTCTACAGTTGAAGAATATATGGAACTCAAAACAACTGTCAACCAATATCAAAGTCAGAATTTCCAATACGAATGTTAAGACAGATCTACTGTACGAAGTTCAAACGTGCAGAACCACTACAACCATCATCAAAAATGTACAAGTATTTATAAACAATTTTCTACGCGAGATACTCAATATCCGTTGCTCGGATACAATCAACAACAGCCTACTGTGGAAACGAAAAAACCAACCGCCAGCTGATGAGGAAATTAGGGAAAGACGATGAAGGTGGATAGGATTTACATTTCAGAAATCATCAAACTGCATCACCAGGCAAGCGCTAACTTGGAATCCTAAAGGGAAACGGAAAAAGCAACAGCAAAAAACACTGCATCGATTATTGGAAGCAGACATCATGAGGATGAATAGCAACTGGGAAGAATTGGAAAGGATTTCCCAGGACAGAGTTGTTTAGAGAATGCTGGTTGTCAGCCTATGCTCCTCGACGAGGGATAACAGATGTAAGAAAGTGAGTAATAATCGTAAAATCAGTAATAGTGCAGAAATATAGTTCTAAAACCAGAATGGAGACTTTTAGGCGAACATATGCCCATTGTCACAACACTATACAATTAACTCCCTTGGGAGACTTTTGTAGAGCTACAACAACAAACATTATGGAAAACCCAACATAACTGTACACGCGTTCAATCATCCCTTCTTGTGTCACATTTGTAAACAGAAACTTTCCTCAAAGTGAAATCATGTAGTTTGTGCTTACATTTCTACTCTCTATTTTGTTGACATAATCAAAACTATCCTTCAAGCTGTGCATCTTTAGCTCTTTCCCTGTGGCCTCAATCAACTTGAAAATCTGTAAAGCAAGCTTACGATATGGTTAGTTATTCATTGCTAAGATCGATCAGAAAATACTATCAGCTTTTTTATAGATCTTAGATCGCATAACCTTTACACTTGGGTTGATCTACGTTCTAGAGGTTCATCAGTCAATGCATCTATTAATTCCACTTTCAATACCTTGCTTGAAAGGTGAATAATCCTATCTTCAAATCATAAGTCATAATTTTATTCTAATCGTCTACAGTGAAGTGCTCATTATCATGTATTAAATTACACATTTTTAGGATTTTCTTATTCATTAAAACAACTACACCAAAACCTGTTCCCGGTCTCAGCAGAACTACTTGGTCATTTATTTATTGGTTCACCTAAAGCAATCCCACATTATTTCCACAATGAATTTTTTAATGGTAATGATATGATACCATACCGATGGAGACACACATTAAAAATCTAGATGTTTCTTGTTATTGCTTAGCAATTACTGATATCACCGTTCTCTAGGTACAAGACGTAACCGGCTAATAAATGAGATTATTTAGCGCTAACAATAATATTGCTACCCATTATGCTGTAGTGGTAATTTGTAGGTGTTAAACAATGGTAACAATGACAATAGCATTTTCTATAGATAACTAATCAATGAAAAATACAATATTAATAGTCGAGGTCATCAGTCAATTGAAGCTAGACCACCATGGAAAACGTTGAAGCACTGGACAGCCGTTTTGTCCTATTGCAGGACTCCTCAGCAGTGCGCATCCACGATCCCGCCTCGCGAGATTCAAACTCAGGACTTATCAGTCTCGCGCCAGAGCGCTTAACAATAGTTAAGCACAATGGAAATTATTGTCAAAGTACTTAGAAGATAAATTTGTTTCAGATTTTACGCTACTTAAAAATAATCAGTAATATATTTTGAAATGGAACTTGTGGACAAATGGCCAATGTTTCAAAAACATTTAATTCATGTGAAAATATGGTATGAATAAATTACAAGTAATAGATACATTTGTAAGCAAATAACAGTGTTCATCAATTAACAGTCGGTGAAAGTTAGGACACAAGTTAGATTGAGCTAGAGTGATGGGTGTTTAAATTACCATGAGATTGGTTATGTGTTTAGTTCTGGACATAGCTAACACTTTTTTCCTGTTGAAATTAAAAAAAGAACTTAACTAATGCTGATTATCCCGTCGACCTGAAAGCGTAACTGAAGAACCCATGGTACAATTCCTTGACATTAGTTACAATTTTTAAGGAGGTAGTTTGCAAAATGATGCATTGTCTTTAAGATTGCGAAGAACATCTGTGTATTATTTAAATGGAACAATCTGTGTTCAGCCTTTCTGACTGTGAGAACATAGCATCAATGCAATGAATAGTTTTCCGTAGGAAACTCAGATATATTTTTGGTCCCGTTAACATAAAATTAGAATTCTGATGCATTTTGGTCTCACTTAACTGTGTTTCACCTGTCTGCAGAGAACTAGTGTTCTAGTCAGTAGAACAAAACGCGTCACTATCTTTATGCAGACATTGCAGGTAAATGACACCAAGGTATGCAATTATAAAGCTATCAATGTAAATCTGTAATTTTTAGATGATAGATGAACTACAAACCGTCATACTAACCACCAATGAATAAGTCAGTTTCCTTTTTAAGATATCTTGGTATGTTTCAGTTTATGTAAAAAGTGAATACAAGTAAGTCCATATCAATGTCAAGAAATAGCGCTGAAATAAAAATAAAAAAGATGTACATTGAGAACGATCGGTAGGTACTATTTACAATGCAATTAAATAAATAAATAAACAGTAAATAATAGAATTAGATAGTAAAAATCTAGCAGAATATAACAAGCGGTATCCAGCCATACAATCTAGTAAACTGGAAGTTGAATGAGACAAAAGCATCCAAAACACCAGGCGTTAACTGGAGAAAAACAAATATATATCCATAGTGAATACTGAATGATAGCAAAAAGATGAGATAAAGCCTACACTAAAGTAAGTGTTTCAGTGAATGAGTACTTTTGAAAGCCATTTACATATCATTATAGGAGAAAAATGTTTCGTTTTCTTTCAAAGCTGAAGTATTAACTAATGTAGTATGGATGGAGGATAAGAAATCAATTCACGACCCCATGACAACATGATTCACTAAATATTTGCTTAATATATGATACATTTGAAACATTCGATTATCACTTTGTAAATAAGTAACGAGGAAGATAATATACAGTATTAAACCTACCACAATATACAATTAAGATTACAAAAACCTCTTAATTTATATACTACTGTTACGAAACTATGTCTGTTTACTTTCAACTTAATTTTAAACTAGTGATTAGCTTATGAACTTCAGTGAGAAATAAGTCAGCTTTGAGTATTCAAAGCAATAATAAGCGAGACTATAATTTATGGATGAACCAATCAAATGTAAGATAACATGTCTTGAATTTTGGTGCGAAATTCATTCATTCATTTGGTCAAATAGCATTTTGGCATTGTAGCTGATGTCAGTTCGTGATGGAAACCCTAAATATAACTCCTAACCATCATAATCCTAATTCTTCACACTGGTTTATAACCCAAATTTACCCGTAGTATGTAGATGGACATTCTCAAAATCTTTTTAGCGTCGCTTAAATGTCATCCATAAATTATAATCTCACCAAATTGTAAAATATACTTTACTTAATAGTTATTATATTTATTGCTATAACAACATAACACTATACCACTGAATCGGCATCTGATGGTGTTAATGCCTAACTTCAACCGATCCACGAAGTTGAGCAACCGTTCACCAATTATCTTCAGTAAGTTGATATCTCACAACAGACCTAGTTGAACTTCACTGGTCAGTGCTTCTCACCAGAACTCCAGAAAATATCTCTTGAAGTCAGTCACTAGTGAGCATATGATAAATATCAGACGGGGTTTTGTGGAGATTTCAGTATTTTTCATAGTTGAAATCATGAGTCAATTGAAGCTAGACCATCATGAGAAACCTGGAAGCACTGGAGAGCCGTTTCGTCCTATTGTGGGACTCCTCAGAAGTGCGCATCCACGATCTCGCCTAGCGAGATTCGAACCCGGGACCTATCAGTCCTAGTAGTCTAGTGGTTAAGCGCTCAGGTGCGAGACTGATGGGTCTTGGGTTCGAATCTCGTGAGGTGGGACCGTGGATGAGCACTGCTGAGAAGTCCCACGCCAGGACGAAACGGCCTTAAAGCAGTGCTTCCAGGTTTTCTATGGTGATCTAGCTTCAATTAACTCATGATTTCAACTATGAAAAATACTGCAATCTTCACCAAACCCCTTCTGATAACATTATACTTAATCAAATCTAATCCAACAATAATAATAATTATTATTATTACAAAACTAATATAAACAACTTTCTAATTCAATTTCAGATATACACTTCAAAATCGTGTATTGAAAGTATCAAAAAGTGAAAATATAAATCAATCAACTCATTATAATTTTACTGAATTTCTACAACCAACTAATACCATTCTATTATAAGCAAACTTATCAAACGAAAAGAAAAAAAGAAGGGAAAAAAAAGAGAAAAGAAAAGAAGATCAATCAAATCAACTGATCCAATATGCACACACACACACACATTAACAAAAAGATCATTGTATTATTCATAAACTCTTTTTTTTTCAAATGAACATTACTGATTTTTATAGAAGTTCTTTTTCTTTTATCAAAGATCCTATCAACATCTTGACTAGAAACTCAATCTAGAAAAGGAATCTTTACAAATATATATTCATATTCATTTGATAAGATTTTGTACAAAGTTGCTTTTTAAAAAATATATAATTTTTGAATTAATGTATATCTTAGTGAACTTTAAGAATTGACCCATACTATTATCCTCTGAAGAAGTAGATTAAACTGAGTTACGAAAGGTCAAAAAATCTAATTTTTTCTACTCATTGGGATATTACAATTATATTTATTTATTTATAACAAAAGGGGTTCTGTGGAGATTTAGTATTTTCATAGTTGAAAGCGTGAGTCAATTGAAGCTAGGTCACCATGGAAAACCTGGAAGCACTGGACAGCCGTTTCTTTCGATTGTGGGACTCCTCAGCAGTGCGCATCCACGACCTCACCTCGCGAGATTCGAACCCAGGACCTACCAGTCTCGCGACAGAGCACTTAACCGATTTATAACAATCTATCCAATGCTCAATTTATTCGAAATTATTAAATCAAAATTTGGTAATCATACCTACAAGCTATAATCAGTTCGAATATGGTAGGTTGAGTAAATAATCTTTTGTGGTGAAAAAAAATATAGAAGTTAGCTAACTTATAGCTTATGCACTATACATTTTATTCTAGTAAATTGTGTGCGATGTAAAACTGTCCGCTTTATTTATTTAAACACATGAACATTGTTACAAAGGGGCACCGAATACATATGCACCACACAAGTCACTTGATTTGTGTATGAGCTGTGATGCTGCCCGGGTGCCGAAACCGAAGCAGGTGGTTTTCTTGGGGGGCCACACCTGAAGCCTTCAACCTAAAGGTCTGGTTCACAAGGCAGTGGAGCAATGTCAGGGGATGCAGTCCCATGGTAGCCGGTGACCGGTAATTGGTTCATACATCATTTGTTCCTTCAGGATCCTGAGACCCATGTGCAGCATTGGTTTGGAATCAGGGTTTTTCAACTCCCCTAGGTGGACTATCCGTGTCCACCAACCCGCTTAAAGCGCCGGACGTTCGCTTTTCGTCCTCTCACTTTCGTAAACAACAGTAATGCCACGAGAAGGCAGTGAGTGGGACTTCCCTGTTAGAGGTTATATATTCGCTGGCCATGTGAGAGCATTTCGAGAGGGAGAGCGGACTCTCCCCACTCTCGGCTGTACCAGGGCATTTGGGGTCATGCCTAATATGACTTCTTAATTCTCAAATCAAGGCATGTTTTTCGCCCTTATTGATCTTCACCTATATCAAAACTATTAGTAATGTAATTAGTCAACTGAAGCAGTCTAACAAAGTCTTGATCTGTTTGGAATCCAGCACACACAAACATTCTTTTTGACAGGTTATATCCCAGTGGCTCGAAATAGACGTATAAGATAACACGACTAGGATAATAACAAGTTGAACATGAAGTTGATCAGATCAACTCCGTCTTCTCATTACTCTATCGAAATTTATAAAAGGGACTAACTGCTTAAATAATTTGTTACCAAATTCGAGAAATTACAGTATTTGTTTAAAGTATACTCATCATACGTTCAGGAAAATGCATTTTCGATTGATCTTAAGGCAGAGGGTAAACCGAACATATATCACATCGCTAAAAAAGTTATCTCCCCTTTTATCGATCACCTTTATTAATGTGCGCCCTTTTGAACAGATACCAGAACTGACTGAACAAACCAAATTCAGATCCAAACTGATGACAAATACTATGCTTCCTGAATCCACCACGAATAATCGTCAAGACTGGAGAAATTTGTTACATAATTAAATATAACCCTATCGATAGCAATCAACTATGTATATTGGTGAGACTATAATTTATGGGCGACCTTAGAGTGACACTAATAGAGCCTAAAGAGGGTTATAAATTAGTCTGAGAAATCAGAATCGGGACACAGAATTAGAGTTAGGGTTTTTATCACGAATTGACATCAAGTATGATGCCAAAATGCTAATTAACCATATGGATGAATAAATTTTGCGTCGAAATCCAAGATTTGCTATTTAAAATCTCACTGGTTCACTCGTAAACTATAGTCATGACTATCTAACTCTAATTGGTTGAAAAACATCTCCGAGTGATTTTCGTAGTAAACAAAACATTCACGGGAAAATACAATTTTATAAAACCCCTTTATTTGAAACGTCTATAATACTAGTAATTTGATGTATTACCAGAGCACATTACTGCATGCTTATTTGAAAACAGCAGTTCATCTCTATACGAACTTCACTATATTCATGATTTTGTTACACAAAACAAAATGAAATGAAGAACAAACTAATCTTTTCCAAGCATAATAATAGTAATTGGTAATTATATATTACATATTAGCTTGTGGTGACACTAGCAATATCATTCCTCCCTCTTCAAAAAACATTTTGGAATAATTTTCATATGGGATTGAAAATGAAAGCCAAAGGGGAAAATAGGGAATATACAATAACTAGCTTAATATGTTTTTACATATACACATTAAGAAAGTTTGCATTGATTCGAAGAGGGAGAATATATTTAGTTTCAAACAGCATCATGTGAAAATAAGCGGAAAACAACTAACGTCATTTACATAATTGCGATTAACAACAAAGATGTTTGACTTTGTTCCGATTAAAACGCTAGTCTTTTAGTGCTTACAAACGCACACACAAGTGCAAGCAAAATAACTCTAATGAAAAAATACTGTCCAGTTTACTTTTTATCTGACAAAACAATAAGAATATAATTACATCATTACAAACAAAGAAAATTATGGACGACGAGAGCGTCTGCTTGAAAGTGGTCGACGTCGAGGCGCATTTGGAGCATTAGATGAAGGACTGGTTGAAGATGTACCAAAGGTGAATGGATTGGAATTAGCAACGCCGGTACTTAATGGTGTTTGACCAAAAACAAAACAAGCATTTGTTTGAGGAGTAATTACACTTGGTGTAGATGTTTGGGGTAGAGAGAAGTTAAAGCCACTAAAATTAGTTGGGGGATTAATATTAGAAAATACGGGAGTTGAAGAGAATTGAAAAGAGTTAGTGGTAGTAGTTATGGAACCCGAATTAAGCGAGGAAAATGACAAAGTTGGTAGGGTGCTCGGTTGTGAACATGCAGATGTGAAGTTTTGGCCAAATGAAAATTGAGGCACTGATGAACCAAAAGAGAGTGGTTGAGAAACGGAAGTTGCAGATGGCTTTGAATTAGAACTGAAACTACCGAACTGAAACAGTGTACTAGCAGGCGTTACAGAAGTTGCAGTTGTAGTCACAATTGTCGTACCAAACGACAATCCACTGGTGGCTACATTAGATGCGGTGCTAGAAGTTAACTGATTAAAATTGAATTTTAAAGATGATGATGTATTAGGAGTTTCGAAAATCGAATTACTAGTTCCAAATAAAGATGTAGTTTTAGCAGGAGTCACATTTGCTGGTTTAATTCCAAGAGTGAAAGAGTTTGTTGAAAATGTTGTAGACACTGGATTAAGTAATGGGTTAATCGTAGTTGAACTGAAACCAGATGAAGACGTGTTCGTGGGAAGTGATACAGTTTTGGAGCTGATGTTAACAGGATTTGATCCAAATAATGACACGCCAGAAGTACTAGCAATTGGGGATGTAAAGGTAAACAAACCAGCATTATTAACTACAGTATTTAGTGATGACGTGGTACCCATTGTCTGACCAAAAGCACCGCTTGAAATGGTTGATGAAGGTTTAGACAGATTTGCACCAAAGACAAAACTACTTGACACAGGTCCAGAGTTGGGAACTGATCCCAGAAATGATGGCATAGAAGTTGATCCAAAACTAACGGATGAGACTGAGGTAAGTGAAGATGTAGTCACTGCCGACGCTCCAAATGTAAAAATGGAAGCCGTAGAAATTGGCTGAGGATTACTTGAACCAAAAGTAAACGGTTTGCTACTATCAGACTGGACTGTATTTTTAGCTACTGATGATGGATTACTAGTGGGAACACTAGCCGATGATGTAATAGCTGATTTCGGGAAAGAAAACCCACTGAATGTAGAAATAGGCTTCAAAGATTCAAAAATACTTGAAGTAAGATTTGCTGTCGATGGTAAGTTTGAACCTAGAGAATGAATATGAATGAAATTAAATGAAAGTTCACATCCAAATCCTGTTCAAAAAAAGATACAATTCCATCGTAAAAGCAATAAGTCAAGCAAATCCAAATTAGTGACACCAATATCAGGGACAAAATTATGGATTCTACCCAAATGCCTTGGTACGGCTAAGAGTAGGGAGAGTCACCTCTCCCTCTCCAAATGCTCTCACATGGCCACGTGTATATAACCACTGCCACAAAAGTCCTACTCACTACCTTCACCTGGCGGGGGTGTTGTTTACAAAATTGAGAGGACGAAAAGCGAGTGTCTGGAACCTTAACCGGGTTGGTGGACACAGAGAGTCCACCTAGGGGAGTTGAAAAACCCTGATTCCAAACCAATGCTGCACATGGGTCTCAGGATCCTGAAGGAACAAATGATGTATGAACCAATTACCGGTCACCGGCTACCATGAGACTGCATTCTCTGACGTTGCTCCACTGCCTTGTGAACCAGACCTTTAGGTTGAAGGCTTCAGGTGTGGCCCCCCAAGAAAACCACCTGCTTCGGTTTCGGCACCCGGGCAGCATCACAGCTCATACACAAATCAAGTGACTTGTGTGGTGCATATGTATTCGGTGCCCCTTTGTAGCAATATTTATTTGTTCAAATAAATAAATAAATAAAATATCGATTCTACTAACCTCAATTATGTTTTTCCTTAAGGCACCTTAACTGCTGATATTCAGATTCTTCTTAACTATATAACATCTCATGATCTCTCATTCATTATTTCTTCAGTTGATTTAGAGGAGTTATAAATTTTATTTAGTGTCAATATTCATCTAAAATTTCGATCCTGACACAGTCGATGAACTGGATGTTTATGCTACGAATAACACTTTAGAACGGTTGTTTGGTAATCTCTAAATATCATAAATCTTAAACCTGCTTGGTAGTTTCATAGACGACATCTCAGTGCATAATTGTATAAGCGGTAGAATAGTAATATGGGATAAATAATATAATGTGATGTTGAAGGCTTGATACCGTACTCGACCACATTATCCTAACGATTAGAAAGGCAAAGTGTTAATTCAGTGGTTAAGGTGTATAGCTTTTAGCCATTAGGTTAGAGGTTGAAACGCCCTTACATCTATTTCAGTCTTAGCAACCGGTAGCATTAGTAATAATAACTGAAGTGTGTCCCGAAGCCAAGTACAAGAGTATGTGTAGCTGATAAATGAGATATGTTGGAAAGCAAAAAGGGTCGACTGCCTTTAATGAAAATAATTTTAAGGGAGATTCAATTACTACGACATCAACACACAGGTAGTTGAAACCGCTTCCAGCAAATGCAATAGATGAGTGTAGTTTGGGAATGTTTGTATGTTTAAATTTCACGTATTTCTGCTAAATATACAAAACGGATACCCGTTAAATTTAATAAATCAATGCAAACATTAAGTTGCCTCATCACTCGATTCTTGCCTAAGAGTTCATATTATTCCCCCATATAAAGGGAAACTAAATAATATAATATTGATAAGACTGCTTGAATAAGTTATCAATGAAACATAATATGTAGCTAGACTTATGGTGGTTGCAAAAAATGAAACCTATACTTCAATACGGGTTTTAACAATGATTACGTCACACCTCATTATTTATAAGCCTTAATATATACATGAACACATATAGAGAATAAATCAGAATATGAATTCAGCTAGCCAGTTAATCATAACCAACGTACAGCTTGTCAACATATTAATTCAATGGTTGGATAACATGCTTCGGTTTGGGCGCCCGGGCAATACTTCAGCCCTCACACAAATCGAATGACGAAGTGTGGCGCATATATATTTGGTGCCTCCTTGTACTAATGTTTGTGTTTAAATAAAATTAATAATGTGGATAGCATGTAATTTAGTAGCTTTACAAACTAAATTCTAAATTTTCGATTAACACAAATCGCGGGTAGCTATTTTCATTTATAATCAAATACAATGAATGAAAGGATAGAAGTGATAATGCATAGCTTTAAACTTCTTACATAGAAACCTCTAGTGAAGGCTTTAACAATCGTAAGGTTAGGCTCTCCATAAGTGTTTAAAATTAAAACTTATAGTAATCGATCGTACCATAATCCATCACTCTGATGGTCATCCAAGCAATCCATCATATTTTATAAATAAACGGATTAATTTAGTTAAATTGTATCATTGAAGAAATTCAGAGGGCATTTGGGGAAATAACAGCTTCATAGTGTTTTAAAATGATTTTCCCATGTACATACATAGATTCAACTTTGGTTGTATGTATTAAACAACGGATAACAACGTAAACAATGGCCATATTGTTACTGCCCCCAAATGCCCTGGTACGACCAAGAGTGGGGAGGGGCCACCCTCTCTTTCGAAATGCTCTCACATAGCCACGCGTATATAGCCTCTGCCAGAGAAATCCTACTCACTGCCTTTTCGTGGAGGGGGTGTCGTTTACGAAAGTGAGAGGACGAAAAGCGAACGTCCGGTGCTTTAACCGGGTTGGTGGACGCGGATAGTCCACCTAGGTGAGTTGGAAAACCCTGATTCCAAACCAATGGTGTACCAATGGTGTTTAAATAAATAAATATTGTTACTAAAAAACTTCGGATAAGATAATTGTATTCAAGAACTTACTAGTCGTCTGTAAAGATAAAGGAGCCGGTGAAGTAGGTGGAAATGAAAAAGAGAAAGCAGGAGTGGTCTTCTGTGTTGCTGCTGTAGTCGCCGTTACAGAAATTATTGTGGCAGATGTAGTTATCGTGCTGGTCGGAAAAGTAAATATGGAAGATGGAACTACTGCAGAGTTGCTTTCAGATGTTGAGACAGAGCTGAAATTTGTAACTGATGGCAGTATTGGGTGTGAGACTGAAGCTGACGTAGTTACAGCTATTGTTGAAGTGATTGTTGGTTCCTTCAAAAATGATACATGGGCAGTAGAAGCAGTAGAGAAAGAAAATGAAACTGATGTAACAGCAGTTGCTAATACTGTACTTGCACTAGTCACTGACATGGATGAAGAAGATATGTTGGATGTAGAAGTAAAACCAAAACTTATGCTACCAGGTAGACTTACTATAGAAGTAACGGCAATAGATGTTGGGATAACAGCTTGAGTACTGATAACTTCACTAACTGAACTAATTACAGGAAAACTGAAATGTTTAGAAGTGGTTGAAGATGCCGATGGATTGCTAATGGAAGTGATATTCTGAACTGATGCAGAAGTGTTACATACAACGACTGACATGAAACTTACACCAGATGTTGAATGGACACTAGGCAGTGACGATGATATGGTAGAAACTATCGGGGATGAATTTGAAGTAGCTAAGATTTGACTGACGGGACTACAATAGCTAGTACTTGTAATAGAACTGATAGCAGAGGGAGTACTATAACCACATGAACTGTTCGAACTATGATTACTACATTTGGCTGAAATCAGTTCACGAATACGTTTCACACGTGATTCCACATCAAATCCCCCAGAAGCAGTCTTAATCTGTGACTGACTCATTTTATCAAGAAATAGGTTTGAATGGCCTTCAAGGTTTGCAATAAAGCGATTTAAGGATGTCGGTTGAACAACTGGGAGTTTTGAACTATCAGTCTCTGATTTCTCATCGTAGCAAGTTATATTAGTAACTAGTGGTGGTTTAATATTATTCAAAGACGACTGAGTTGAATCATCTACGGTTTGATTGCTTTCCGTTGCAATCCTACGAGCAGTAACTTTTTTCCTCGAATACTGAAAGGGTGATGTATCCAAATCAATGGAATTAAAATCACCTGCTCCTGAGGTGTGATTCTCTAAGGCATAATGACTCGTATATGCTAAAGCTTTAGTAGACAACAAATGGGCTTCAAGTTCAGACGGTGACATGTATGGAATCTTTCTTCTCAGAGCTGCAGCAGATCCAGAAATATTATTTGGGGATGATCTAACACTCCCCGTAGATGACGTGGTTGAAACTGTTCTATCATCTTCACATTCATTAAAAACTTGAGTCTGAACGGACCTGCTATTTCGATCGCTCACTTTGGATGGTAATCTGTTATCAGTAGCACAGACAGTAACCCCAACTGCATCTCCGCTATTGAGTTGACGTAAGGATGTGAAAGAAAAGCCGTCGACATCGTGTGTGCACCCCACGGTAGATATATCAAATGTTCTAGATGTTTTTCGACGCTTAGAATTTCCAAAGTCTGATCCATCTTGCGATGATTCCTCTGTAGTAACGGTAATATCATTAAGTTCACGAGCACGCTTTTTTGATTCGAAAACACGTAAACCATGTTTAATGGCTATGTCTGAATTAGGTGGCTCAGGAGTCCCAAATAAGTTTGTCTTTGTGCTTTCAGTCCGACAAACGCGACGTTTCAGAACTGGAGAATGGTAGCCATTTAAAGGCTGGAAGTTAAAGATAGTCGGCATATAACTTGGGGAATCCCTGGATAGTGTTCGACTTCGACCGAAATAGGCTGAAACCAGTGATTGTTTAGAACGGTCTGAAGATGTTGAGCTTGAACCATTTAAAAGAGAGTGTCGCCTTTGAGAATGATTTATTGGACCATTCCCCGACACTTTTGGTAAGAGAATTCTGGAGTAGTAAGGCTGGGATGTCTGTGGAGAGTTCGACGAATTTGATATCACAGGGTTGTTCCGGTACATTAGTGAAAACTGTTAGTGGTTATCATGTACAGCTAAAAACATAAACAAGGAATATGGAAAAAGACATAACCATATGGTAAAATCGGTAATATCTCTTTAACGATTGTCACCCAAAACCAACTTAAAGAACTGTGATATGTAAAACGAAACCCGTTCTGAATAATAAGTATTTAGTAGATATACCACGGTTCCTCAAAGATATTTAGATTAGTCCAGTATACCAAAACAACACCGTCATCTTAAGCGTACATAGAATTAAATAAACACAATGTAAAACCTCACAGGAACGAAACTTTTCGAGCTACCATACTTCACGTATGTAAATGACATTACTTTTATGGGTTTAACTGGAAATGGACTTTCTAATAGTCTGTATTAAGTCTTCAGTTACGTGCACGGATTTCTCTCATATGTAGGAAGTTGCATTTTCCATGCAGTCTACTAAACACCTTAAATTTATATTAGACAAGGACGATTGGTGACTACATCCAGAAAGTACAGAATATATACCCAGAAAATGTCAACACCTGATGGTGTTTATTGAACAATATCTTTCTCGGGTCTTGTTAAGTTCCGAGAAGAAACGGTAGGTCTTATCTGTTTACTAGTGTTCATTTCCGTAACAGATTTGGACAGGGATCATCTTCACGTGAGCCAAGAACTGGCTTTCATTAGCCTGATACAACGTGAGCACTATGGACGCTAACTTCTGAGAATTTCAGGTGGATCATCTAAAAAGTAAGTCACAGGGGTAAACCATACTGAATTACCATTGTCTTACTTTCAACCAAAAGAACGAATAGATAAAATAAAAACTTCACACATTAAATAGCATTCATCTAGCATCTAAAGACATTCTCACATCTCTGAAAGCAACTCACTTAATGGTAATTATGTAAACCCCACGGGAAGTCCCGAAGAAAAACTATTTAATTGTTACTGTAATGCACTAAAAAGATGGCTTCTTCAGGTTGAAAGGTAATAGCCACGAGGTATTGTAGCCAGTAAACTAACTAAACATCCAGACAAATTCTGCTAAGACAATAAATTACGATCCAAGATGCATTAGCTACATTTGGTGTGAATGTACTGCGCAACTTAAGTGTAAATAACGTCTATAATCAAGATAAGTGGTGGTCAGCGTAGTAGACCACCTAATTCTTTACTGTCCAACTCTTAGGATGACATTTTACATGTGAGTGGCGAGGAACGCTTCTTAAACATTGCCATACTCATTTAGTGTTTAAAAAATTACATCGCCATTTGATTTCTTAACGTTAGTACGAGAATCTCGGGGTAAGAAGTCATCTGAGAAATCAGACAAGAGATACCCTTTCAAGCAAATCTATGATAAAACTGAATTAAAACCAGGGAAACAGACGCTCTTAACAAAAACACCAATTGGTGTAAATAACCTAATGATGACCCCAAATGCCCTGGTACGGCTAAGAGTAGGGAGAGTCACCTCTCCCTCTCCAAATGCCCTCACATGGCCACGTGTATATAACCACTGCCACAAAAGTCCTACTCACTACCTTCACCTGGCGGGGGTGTTGTTTACAAAATTGAGAGGACGAAAAGCGAGTGTCTGGAACCTTAACCGGGTTGGTGGACACAGAGAGTCCACCTAGGGGAGTTGAAAAACCCTGATTCCAAACCAATGCTGCACATGGGTCTCAGGATCCTGAAGGAACAAATGATGTATGAACCAATTACCGGTCACCGGCTACCATGAGACTGCATTCTCTGACGTTGCTCCACTGCCTTGTGAACCAGACCTTTAGGTTGAAGGCTTCAGGTGTGGCCCCCCAAGAAAACCACCTGCTTCGGTTTCGGCACCCGGGCAGCATCACAGCTCATACACAAATCAAGTGACTTGTGTGGTGCATATGTATTCGGTGCCCCTTTGTAGCAATATTTATTTGTTCAAATAAATAAATAAATGGAGTCTCGAGATTTCACAAACTGAAACAGGAGCTTTGTTAGCACTTGTAACCTGATTATTCCTACAATTAATTGATTACTACGACTGACAAGTGTGGAGCATATCACAAACACAAATCTTTGAAAGTACTCAGAAGATTCTACAGCCTATAACTGTCTTTGCCCAGAGGGACTGACACCTTTTTAACTTAGACGGACCATAAGCCTTCACATAGATCAGATCCCGAAAAGGCGCATCTGAATAATGTTTCATAAGACTGAAGAATAACGTTTTGACCAACAATCACATATCTGAAACTTCCCTGATCCAGCTCCCATACCAGATTTGCAATGATTGAAAAGCTAAGGGTCATAGAAATTAATGCAGTTGAAATAATTTTCAAGTGTTCACCATAAAAAGGTCCTGCCCTTCTTGCAAACTACATTAAATATCAAGACCAACTTAAAGAAACTATTCATGATACTCCATCTACGGCTCAAAGGCAGTTTGGGCTTGCTAACCTGCTACCCTTCAGTTGAACTGTAGTTTTCTTAGTAAGAACTTCAGTAATGATATCAATAATATATTTATGATGGACAGCATATAACTACTAATTAATTAGTGGTCAGATGACATCTCAACCTTTTACATATGCTTACTATAATAGTGAGAAAATGTGCATGCAACTGAGTAACCAAACACAAATTTATTTGGTTTACATCCCCGTTTTTGTGAGAATATAGATATTTCTCGTTTAGCAGTTTGAGCAAAATTCTAGTTTACAACCTGGTGAGTGAGAATCAAATGCCTTAATTAGTAGCTAATCTCTCGGGATTTCGAAAACATTTATTTAAATGCTCCTTAAACTCAGGTCTGAATTACTGATAAGCTAGTTACAGCAGTTACCACTTACAATGATTGAATTCACATAGTTTTCTTTTTGGAAATGTGAGAGACTTCAATAAAAATCATTTCGAACACCATCTATACTGTAGTGGGTCCGTGAGAGGAAACTATATGTAGATTGTGAAGATTCTAATTTCCTCTAAAACCATTCAGCTAAACAGCACACAAGTGGTTATCAGCACAGAAACAGTTGAGTACTGTATGAGTGCAATCTAAGTACATGTAATCCCAAAGAAACTAATTAAAGAATCGCCACTAACCATATACCCCTTACGTTACTAAGATAACATTAGGAAATAAAAAAATCCAGATTGTGCGTATTAACCTAAATACATGAACCCATAATCATATCACTATCACTGAGACTTGCTATTCAAACATCATGATGTTGGAAATATCGAGGTAAAACCAGAAAGCTTGGGTAGAAAGGGAGGCGGGGGAAATTACTGTCTTATTCTTCCTCTACTTTTCTTACTCATCAATCAAACGTTAGTGAAGCCTAATGATAGAATCTATCCGCCTAGGCTCAAAATGTTGGAGTAGCGTTTAAACCAACTCAAACGCTGAAAGTGTTGTATTTACTAGACTACTAAAGTCACTGAAAAACTGAACACAACTAACCGAAAACCAGGAAACTACGTGCTATATTTACCGAAACGACCCAATATACAAATAAGATCATTTAAGACTGATTTATTTAATCGTTACTTTCCGTCTATCTGATAGTTTTTATAAACTCTTGACGTGATATCAGATGCTAACTTGCGGTCATAGACAAAAATTTAAATGCCAATAGTCAGGTTAACATTAGTCATGTTAGATAAAAGTATTACATAAAACTGTGCATATTTATTGGTTCCACTTACCATATCATACATCAGATTAACAGTAGTAAGCTAACTAGATAGAACAATGGAGCGCAGACAATAAAACCCAGTGATGGGAAAGTAGGCAAAAAAAATTGAGCTGAAAAGAATAGATATGACTAGGAAATAGGGATACACTTTAAACAGCTAACAAAAATATGGAAAATGTATGTTTTGGCACGAATGGAAATGATGTTAAGACATTAACTTTTGACTATAGATTGGTTTTTTGATAGACCCTAGTCACGTCACCACTTATGATAGGACATGAATTCGTCTAATAAAGAATGGTCAGAATGAGGATCAAGTGTTTTCACGAATTACAGAAGGACTAACCGACAAATATTACGAAGTGAACAGAAATTTTAGTACAAGCCATGTGACGCTTCAATTAACTACCAACTTTGAAACAGGAACTCTGTTGATGCTTATACAAAATTGTTGTCATTTCATTTTATTTATCCTGATAAAACTTTATTTTACTTTCTTCACAAAAAATGGACGTAACTTCTTTAACTGGAAGGATCCTTTCTAGTTGTACCTTTGCTAACAGAACTATTTCTACCATTATTATTATTATTATTATTATTATTATTATTGTTATTATTATTTCACTCATACACTAATGTTAATGTTCTTCTTTCTCTTATACGCACCTTACATTCTTTACCTTTTCATATTCTCATCACTACTATGTGGCGCATATGTATCTGGTGCCCCTTTGTACCAATACCTATGTGTTCAAATAAACAATAATATTCAAATCTGGTCTGTAGATAAAGGAAACATAAATAAAAGGCTGTACACGGATGTAAATTGGGCGGAAAAACATGATTTAAAGAGTGGTGAGCGAAACAGAAGTAAAATTTGTGAACTAGGAAAACAGTATAAGGCATTAGGCAACTACTAGGCAACAACTTAGGTCACAAACAAATGAGAATTGTATGATTTTTAGGTCTAGCTTTGATTCTTGATGAAACCGTGATGCGACTATGGATAACAAAAAGTAAAAAATCCCAGCTGAGAAATGAAGAATCTGCTTAGGGGGATGGTAAACGAGAGTAGCGAGACTCATCCTCGATGCCTACGAGAAATAAATTGATCACCACAATCCCCCCAACTTTGGAATGATCTTTAAAACGTTTTTATGATCAGATGAATAAAATACTTGGACTGAATTAAACTATATCCACCAGTTATCCTTATAACTAGTAAACTGAGACAATGATTTTGCAAGATAAACAAACAAGCTGTCAACAGACAGAAAGTGATTTTCCAGTTCGAAACTGTAAAGTCTCGTGTCACAACACTCGCGACTAATACCTACGAAAAAATACCGATATCTTACTGAGTTACTAGTTTTAATGATTTCGAGACAAAACATTTTCTCAGTACAGCATAATATTACACAAACAACAAGTGTGAAAATCCCGAGGATTTTGAAGTGAGCAATAAATTATTTCCCTAAAAATGGAACCTAATCCCAACGTTTGTTTACAACTATTATTAAATATAAGGCATGAACGCTATGTAAAATAAATACATATATACCAACGCAAATCACCTACAGCCACAGCAAAACGTGAACAGCCGCCCCGAGGCGCTAAAAGTTGTTTTAATCCACCAACATGAAATTCAAAACTTCCTCAGCAAAAACTATCAGGAAGCGCAATGACAAATGAATAAAAATGTCAATAGTGGGAATTCATTTTATTTGCATGCTTCAGCACAAGAATTTGGAGAGAATTTATTATAAAGAATGAAGACGTTTCGTAGTTCTTTCCTAAAACAGAAACTGAACATTGTGTTCAGTAGCGTGTATAGGATGATATAAGTCCATAACAGCGAAATAGTGGGGATACCCAATTTTATCCATAGTATTAATCAAATAGTGAAACAAAATATTGGGAGCGGAAGGGACGCTACAGATTTGAGAGACTTTTGGTTACTCCATAGCTTCTCTTTTATTTCAAGTGATTGTGGATAGGTTCTATCACTGAGGTCAGTGCTGGGATTGGACTACAGTAGTTAATTATGTTATTTACGTTAAATGAAGATTCCTCTGTAATTCATTCCGCTTTGACTGCGAATTGCTAAAATAGCACGTTCACTTCCCCCCCCACTTGTTCTATGTGTCTAAAGATGCACTATTCTAAAAATCCTTTTTCACACATCGATTCGACTACCATTACTTATCAGAATACTCTAGAAACTGTTTAAAAATGTCTTAGGCGTGATATATTGTTAAATAACTACTTCTGATTTTATGATATTCCAGGCGGTATTATTCGGTGATTTAAGACGTTTCACGAGGGGCTTGTGGAGAATGTTAACATATACATCTTTTGTAATTAGTTTTCGTCATTAGTTTGTTTATTAATTCTCATAATCCGTACAAATACCATTATTGAACGTAAAATTGTTTTAAACAACCATGACCTTAGACCTTCCGTTCCATTTTTGAATACACAGCACGAAATATTGGTTACCGCCCACAAAATACATTACTGCACACATATGCTTCTTATTCTCATTTATCCTCTGTTAAGATGACAGAACTCTAATATATATATATATATATATATATATATATATTTGCTATCTCTGTTTACAGACCAGAGTGATATCCTCATTACATGCTTGATCTGTATGTATATCTCGGATTATAGCAATTATAGTTGGAATTACTGACTACTTATAGTTGTGGATTACGAGAACAAAACAAGCTAGAACACGCCTATTCTTGACATTTTCAGTAACGTTCAGGATATTTTTCTTCCATATATATTTTATATTTAGCATATTAACACTGCAATTCTCTTTCGTGATAACTCTGCCATTGTTTTTGGAGTTTATATATTTCGGTCGACCACAGGCTTCAATTTAAACTGGTGATTTTTTATGGCTCAACTTTAAATATATTCTCGAGTATTCCCATATCTTGAAAGGAAGAAGAAAATAATATTTATACAAACAAAAGCGTTGAAAATCAGGTAAAAAGTCCTTCTATAGAAATTTCCCCGTCTGCTTTACCAGTGTGAACTTTGCTTTAAAGGCGTTTTGGCCACATTTGGGATAAACGTCTAAGTCACAGAGGACCAAGACACTTAGATCCTTTTCAACTAGTAACTCTCCTTGAAGGAAACCATCTAAATTGTGTTCGATGCCTTGTGTTTGCACCTTCATGGTCGAACGATAATGAGGCTGGTATGTTTCCCCTAACTCCACACATATCCTAATGCCACCCTTTTTCGAAGTCGGACCAGGTCCTCCCGAAATGCTAGCTTGTCACTCTGGCAGTGAAATTTTCTCCAAAGCTTGATAAGTTCAACTGAAAGTAATTTCCTAGAAGACAAATACTGAGCAATGTCATCTGCACAAATTAAGAAAAGAAGGGGTCTTAATACTGAACCTCATATAGCCTCATTTGGAGATTCTGTTACCTGAGGAGAAGAGCGATTTACCATGACTTTTAATGACCGATTAACTAAGTTCAACTTCGGTCGGTCCACTAAAGGTGACTTAACATGTACTGATTTGAGCCTATTCGTAAAACACGTATTAATGACCCTGTCAGAGGATTTTAAGAAATAGACATATACTATATATTCCCCTTCCTCTTTTCTATCAGATTTGATGGTTTGTCTATCGAATCCAGTGGACAGATTTGGGAGTGACCTTTTCATGCCTTTAGGTAACTCTGGTTCTTTTAATAGAAGAAACCAGACAAGTAGTGAATAGGTCTTTATTTTCTCATAGGACAAGCCCATAGAGGAGCGGGAGGTTACCTATTCAAACACGCAAAACTTTTCGACACTCAATAAAAGATAATGGGAAATATAACACCTATACAAAATAGGGTTATGAATGAACACTTGAACTTTATCGTTTTGACATATACTTGGTTGTTTGGAGTCATTTCTTGACTAATCAACCCAGGTTGCTATAGCCTTTCTTGAAACCATGATGTAGTAATATAAAGGAGTTATCGGATAGTATATGGTAGATCATAGATTCTATGACCTGTGACGGTATCAGAAGAAACTTTTCCGACCGGCAACTTATGACGTCATTGCTCTAGTCCCACTTGAAGACCAGGGTGGTGTTTGCCACCTCCCATTAGTCTGGGACTACTACTCAGTTCGGATAATATCATAATAGAAAACAACTGTATTTACTCCGAGGTAAGGCCGCTTCGATAAGTATAATAGAATAAACCATGTCCATTCCTGAAAGCATACTTATTTCTGTATAGCACTTTGTAGCGCATCACTTAACTAATACGGTTCACTCTCATGATTCTCAGCTAGTTTGAAAACACCGCTTCGTCGATAAACGTTGTAAGGGACATTCAGAATGCTTATAATGCATGACATGGGAAATCTGCTTCGTCAGCCCCTTAGTTATCTCTTTAAGACCTAAGGTACTGGGAGAATCCGGCTTCGGCTTATCGTTATTTGCTTGTTTGAACTCGTAGCAGCTTTAGTGAATTGGTTAACGGCTAGCCCATAACCTCCTATCACGATCAAAACATTCAAGACAAAATATTCATTTGCTTCTTTCTTTCAGTAATAGTAACCACGATAACAGTAATGTATTCTCAAATAGAAACATATTACGCAAAGCATGCTAGTTTACAGACGGAATCAAAATGTTACAAATATCACAGGGTTTATGGCAGTAAATTACCCAGGTGGCTTGATATGTCATAAGGCATAATTATCATAGAAACGGAAATAAATTGGTGTACATAAGATTATGAATAAAGTTGGTAAAATTCGGACGCTAAATGTAGAATTTGAAGCGCTTTGTGGAGTCTGCCTTACGATGAACAAGTGGTGGTCGATAATTAATGGTAGTGCAGAGATGTTTATATCAAGACGTTATGTGGTAGACGCATAATTGATCAACTAAAAACGTAAACTTTAGTGTATTACCTTGTTTCTTCGGATTGTTTTCTCCATACAACTAAATGAAGAGGCTTATGATAAAAACAAATGAAAATCTTTCTGTAATATTTGAGGTATTGATGGAGGCTTAGGACGAAGTCATATGTTCCATGTATATGCTTCAGTAGTGTATCATCAGGGTGCTGAAAAAAGACTTGAAGCAGAATAGGCAGTCTTCGTGACCGGTGAAGTTAGGACATTTTCGATGGACAGCTATGAATACTGCTACTTATTTCCTTTTACAAGATTAGTTGTTATGCAAGTGTATTTAGATAAATTAAAGGGAACAAACCAACAGTATGATAACAAATAGACAGAAGTCTTTATGGACGTAGAAGATTCTGATAGACTGATAAGCTCAGGATTATGTCGATCTCTAAAACTTAATTAGGAAAGCACAGTGTTCGGGTATACAAAAGACTTTTTCATAAGAATTACTACAGCTTGTTTTATATTGTTATCACTATGATGTCATAAGTGGATTCCTTTTGAGCGTAGTTGTCCAGTTTGGCATGTAATAATGCTTCCCGTTGTGAGGTGAAGCCATGTCAAGGCTGAAACCATGGGTCAAGGATGTATTTGGCATAAGAAGTCAGCATTGTTACCATCCATCAGTTGCACTTCACTAAACTACAAGGAGCAGTCAGTAAGTGAAAGTTTCTGCCCTACAGACCTTAGTCGACTGGGTTTATCTATCTGCTGGGCAGAAACGTCACCCTCCCTCCTTTTGTGATATCGGGCCCTCTTGTGTATGTGGTATGTTTTACCATTTCTTTAATCCAAGCTAAATGTTGAACACTGTTTAAATACATTGTCTCTAATAGTTATGTGCCACAAGCAAATTAGACTGCTGAAGCTTCTGTATTCCGGGTTAAATATCCATTCAGTATATCACACTGCTAGGTAGCTAATTGACGGTATAAACTGTAAGATACTGGTCAGATGATAAATGGTTTAGAGATGACTAGATAACTGGCCAAAGAACATGGAAGAGCAAGGGTCTAGGGTTGTAAAATCTACTAGTAAGACGATAAGCAGGTCAAAAAACCAAACATTCCATTGTCGAAAGATCTGTGGTAGAAAACTTTAAACTGGTAGAACGCAAATAAGAAGGAACTCACAGTAACTCATGCGCTCCCTACCATCGAACATAATTGAGCAGTATCTGCGAATTTGGTGAGCTATCTGTTCACTTGAGGCAGAAGTTAAGAAAAGAAATGGAACTTCATAGAAACAAACGATGAAATTTTAAACATTAAGGGGACTCCAGATCTGACCTCGGGTGGTAAGAGAGATGAGAAACCATGTGTTTTTCACTTAGTTATACATATATCAATGACAGTGAGATTGTAACATATTAATGATGGACCAACAGTTGATATGTCATTAAGCTAGAGTTCAAAATGTGAGATCACATATTATTTCGTGGAAAAATATCAAATTTTTTCTCTACCAGTGGTGCCATAAAGATTCTCGGAAGAAGTGTTCACATAGAGCTGTGTAGTTAAAAGTGAGGTCACATCCTATCTGTCGATCAATGTACGCATTGCATTTCCTATTACCCCATATTGAATGTTGAAAGGTTTGTCTTTTTTTCAGGAGCACCGCACCGGTCCACGCTTCGTGTAAATAAATCTGTCTTGATCACTTTAGAGTCTTCATAATCTCCATGAAACGACGAGTAAATATGGGTTCATATAACATCTTGCATGTACTGAGATTGCTGGTTCGCTTAAACTCCACCTAGTGGTACATTCGCAGTTTCAGTATTCATAATGTGTGATTTTATATGACCTCTACGTGCTTGTGGAGTTCAAGGCCCGTTTGAAAGATAGACGCATGTTCAGAATATGTCCTGAAACCCCCACCTTCAGATGCAAGTTTAGGCATGAGTTTCTAGAAATTAATCCATGTTTTGACAATATAAACAATAGATGCTTATGTAAATGATGGTCAGTTCTCATCTCAATAATTTTCTCCATAATTCTAGACAAACAGCAGTGTGGTCAGTTGAGTGGTAGTTGTGAACATTCAGTGTACATTCCTTTTTAAAATATATGACGATGTGTGCAGTTTTTCATTGTCAAGGGGAAGCACCTGAAACATAGGACACGTAGATTTTAATAAGCAGGATAGGAGTGTCTGGGCCAACATGTTTGATGAAATTGGCAGACGCTCCTTCTTATCTGCTCCTAAAAGAGTGTTTTAATGACTATATCGCTTCTCACAATAAGTTGAGTGGATTTTATATGTGATTATCCATGTTTGTTGCAACTACTGGTTCCGATTATATCAAGTGAACGCGAGTACATATCTGATGCCAAGTGGCTAACGTATTACTGCAGTGTCTTTTGTATGCACACCTTTGACTTTTAGGACGGTGGGAATATTAGAATTAAACACAAAATTTACTTTAGAGAGTAGCTGATAAAGAACTAGTTATTATTATTATTCACAAACACCTTATGGGTACATAAGTGCTGTGAAGAAACCATTTCGGGTTTCTTCAAAAATGCAATAATACACAATTTTCAATAATGTTAACAATACATATGCCATGTTTGAGAAAGGAAGGAAAAGGAAAATAAAATATTAATAATAGAATAGTAATAATAAATGAGGTTCTGTGTAATTAGCAAGAATTTTGAATTGATTTTGAAGGAGGAAAGGAAGAAACTAAGGAAATAGAAATAAAGGAGACGCGGAATACGTAAATATCTCAACGCAGAACAAGAATAAACAACTATGTATGTATAGCAAAAACGAGTAATAAAAATAAAATAAAACAGAATAAATTAATCAGTAAATAACTTATTATTGCGGTAAGATATGACGTTAGAATAAGTGTTTGTGCGAGCACAGTCATAGTTTTGGGTGATGCTCTGAAAGTTTCAATTAAGTGCAAAAGATAATCAATGTGTATGAGGTGTATATACATAGTGAAGATAAAAAGAGACATAAGTTGATTTCAGCGTAACACAAGTTATTGCCTTAATCCAAAGCTCCGTAATCTTAAGAATAATATTTATTTAGAAGGAAAAAAAAAGGAGAGAGTAAAGAAATGAACACATAGTGAAAGGGCTCAACCATGATCTTATTTTGTAAATCGAAAACCGTTCTTTTTCTAATCCCTTTGTTCGATGAAAGTATCTAATATTGATAAAGACTGATCGGATGCTGAGAATAGCCGAAACGTCTTGCTGAACAAAAAATCTTCGACATAACTCTCAATTTAGATTCGAGTTTGACGGTAATATAGTCACAATAGGGGACATGTGGTTTTTTGATTGGATCGACCAAACCTAGAAAGTTTTGTGGATCGCAGTGAAGAGAATCTAGTGTGGTGTTAACATCACCGGGATAAAAAGTCATTCCCCAACTAAGACCACGCAACGGAAGTCCGGGGTAATACCATCGGCGTTTGCACGAAGTACAAAAGACCTTTGTTTTAGTAAGTGTTTTAGTATTTCTGCATAACAAGTTGACGGGCTATAGTTTTTTAACACTGTCTGGAAATTCAAGACTGGTGCATCCGGCTTATGAAGCAACATTGCGTAAGTCCAATGGGTTAGGTTTCTAGTGGGTTTACGGACTATATATGTCTATCTCTCTGTTCCTTATATTCCAAAGAATGTTTTGAAGTGTAAAGAGTCGCGTGATGAAGTCTAGCTAACATGTGGGATGTTGAAGTCAAAATCAATCAACGTAGTTATACGTAATGACAATAAGTATCTGAATACTTGATTTAATTATGTATCCGTCGGATGAGAGGTATTTGGTGACTCATAGATGTGTGGAATTATGGTCTATTTCGGTATTAACACTACTATAGTATTAGACCTAATACAAAAATTATAGATATATCATGATGTGAAAACCTAATCTATTAGATCTTACGTGGTAGTCACATCATTGGCTATTTTGATTTGTCGTATTGTAACAGTCAGCAATATAATGCTTTGGTGTTTCTAAAGAACGCTAAACATTTCTAAAGAACACATTTAGGCTGAAGATGGAATAATATATTTAATGTGAGTAATTACAAGTTATACATAATGACCACTCCTGCGAGGCTGAGCCATACCATCCGATTGACCGAATTAACGGCCCAGAGTTCTTCATTGTCAACCTTCTCTCCATATTAATTGTTGAATATATGGCACTATATGCAAATACAGACGTGACCCATTATAAACTAATGATAGACACACTTATCTACAGTGACGAATATAGAATAACCTAACAGTTCAAAACCCTCTGGGAAGATTTTAGTCGACCGAATATCGGATCGTACGTATGTTGTACAACTCTCACACCACAATTCCTATTTTTACTGTAATTTTGTAATTACCTACACAGTGTGAAATCGGAAATGCCAGGCGTGCACCACGTTTTAGTAATAAAAATGCAGCATGGAGACCTGATATGGGTCATCCTTTTGCAGACAGAGAGATTGTAAAGATCTATGAAATTGCAAAAATTATCAGATAACCTAGTTAGTAAAAGGTTATTTTGTTTGGTGTTTAATTAGTTGAAACCCAGATATGATTATTCATTACAAACCGATGATTCTTAGTAAAGAGATGTGGTGGTCGTTGGAGAGGATAGGTATGACTCACCTAGAAGATCCACAAGAACCTTTGGAGCACGGTAGGTCAAGTCGGTGAATGACGTATCTGGGGATTGGTTGGATGGGCCAGTCATAAAGCTTATATATCTAGGACAGATCTCTGGCAGTGAGGAGGAATTATCACTCATCGAACCAGGGTATGTAGAGGTTAGTTCCAATAGATCTGGTATATCTCCGTCAACAGCTGGAGATAACACAACTTCGCCGTTGAGGTGAAGATCATTAAAAAAAGCAGATTTGTACCGTCTTCGTCATGTTCTCGTCCATTCCTAAAGCATGGTCTATTGATATATTCGTGACTTCCGATCCAAGTAACAAGAAAATTAGATCTTATCTGAAGTACCAAGAGTTTACTAGTAAATTACGAGTAATCAACTCAAATATATATTGACCTAACAATAGTAATGACAAATTTCGCAACGAACCATCGATTTTTAGGCTTCTAGGGCAAAAGTGTTAAAATTCAACAACAAACCAGAGTGTGGTTTTTTAGTTTAACATTGGGCAAATTGTTGAAACCCAAGACTGGATTATAGTAGTGTGGATATTGGTGTATGAATTTGAAGTAACCATAAAGATGAAGCCCAACCTTCCATTACTAAAGGGGTCCTAGCCCTAATGTGTCACATCGTGTGGAGAAACTCTGGTCGCGATCTATTCTCACAGTCATTTTAGTGTAAAGCCACTGTATTTCTTCGGTTTTCAACTTGTCGTTTATATGAAAGCAATTGAATACAGACGGACAACATTCAAGCATTGTGTTGGCTTAGACTTTGTACAATAAGTCTAAACTCACTCTCCCAGCCATTACACACGATACGATCCATGAGTTTAAGCGCCCTCGTGGTGGCCGACGTTATTTGTTCTTAAACGTTTAGGTCATTCGAATATCTAAGCCAACGTCTAAGATATAATAACAACTGTATATTGGCGTAACATCCACTTCAAAGTGGATTCCCATAGTGCCGCGTCCTATACCAATCCAAATGCGTTTGTTAATATTGAACTGGATATTTACTGAGTATTTAAGGGGCTACTGTCATCGGAATGTTATCTCTCGCTGGTGGTCCAAACAAACTAATAGAACTGCTAGCCGCTTGATTAACAGTAACTAGTGCCACCATATCTTTTGCAATGTATATCACTGGTTCAAACGTAAATGAGTACACAATGAATACTATTCAAGTGTTCTGTATACAGACATAGTTATTTAAGGAAAGTAAAGTGTCAGGAAGTAATATCAGTAGCTACCGAAGGCCTTATATTACTTTTTCGTTTAGATTACACATTCAGTTGGCAAAGAGCATATGGCATTGTTTTCTGTACTTTCGTCCAAACCTGAACTAACGCATACAACCCCATAGCACATGAGTGAGGGAGGGCTGTAAGGATTTCAGAGAACGTCACTAAAGTTTGCGTCTACAATTCCTAACACTACTTCAAATGATGTTACAGTAGTCCCAAGTCAATTTGGCAGCTGCCAAAAGTCCCTGTCTATGCCTCATGTAACAATCAGTTATTTGAGAATAAATTATTATTATTATTATTAACTTAGTAGAGGGAGGAGGATAGATAGCATCAGTGAAATATTGCAGGTTTAAATGTGTGGTAAACATGAACCTTGGTCATGCAGCTGATGATGTTTAGGAGTAAAAATACACAAACTATTCCTTAAAGCTCATTGTCATTCCTTTCCCAAGTGCTGTTCAGTTGGATAAGGAAGAAGGTGATACTAAGCCTTGACCAGTGAAGACTATTCTTTCATAACCTTAGGCGGGGAATACCACCCTGGAGGCCTTCTGTACAAATTATCGTCAAATGTCTACTGGAACCGACACGCGTTGATCATTGAAGAATTAGACTTAGTCTTCCTAATGGCGACTTCAATGAACACGCGTAAAACAGAAGGGGTTAATCCGCTGGGGCCCGCTTCTTGAACTTCATTGAAGAACTTGGGTTCTTCGGTGTGAAGTCAGAGACTCGGTTCAGAAAGAGACAGACACTTCCTTACAAAGGATTCCGAATGGATAACCTCATTATTCTGGCTTCTTAATAACGGCTATCGCACGTCCATAAACCTTAACGTTATTTATATGGTCTAACTGGAACTCTCCAAGGACTTCTGTATTGGAATTTAAGATGTTGGGATGTATCATCTCTAAAAGACCGTTTGCGTCAAGTGGATTTGAAAACCTATCCTGTTTGATGTAGATACTTGGTGGAATCCTCTTTTCACACGATCCTATGTAAATTGAGGTGAAGGAATCCTCGAAATGAATAGTTCCTCAAGTTTTCGACATTCATGCTGGCCTCAATGGTTTTATTGGACACACCATAACTGAAAGAGCTCAGTCACGCATCCACACCAGGTCACCACTGTATACACCGTGCCACACAACTATCCAGCTTAGGTCATACAATTTTCGACGCGTTGACCACCTGGAAAATACACTTTTGGAATCATTTGTTCCTGGCTTCTAACTTTACTGAATTTATACCATTCGATTATAAAGGTGTTAAGGACAGCATCGTTGTCAAATCCTGAATATCTGTGAAATCTTTAGTCGTCACCTATCACCAATCTCATTTTATCCCGACGGTATCGAGAGTTGGACAGCGATAAGAAGAATTGAAGGAGATAGTTAAGGGCTTTGTAGTGACAAACAGAAGTCATCTGAATGGTCCAGAACTAGGTTTTTGTTGATAAATACTTGCAACGGCATTGTGACCAATATCGGCCACCAGCGTGAATAATGTCGCCTCGTATAGAATCATAAATCATCACCATTCAAGGCTAAAACAACCGCTTGATTGTGTATGATTTTTGATAAGTGGTTTTAGATCGTCTTGTGAGTTTAAGGTATTTGGTCACCTGGGTGTTAGAACGTTCTTGACTTTTCAGCACGAGGTTGGAGAGATTGGTAAGTTTCTTCAGAATCATCCACAGATATAAGTTGAATTAACATCGAAAAACTGGAAGCAATGAATGGCCGTTTCCTAGTACTGCCCACCTCGATCGAATAAACTCAGTATGAGACTCCGTTTTTCTCATGGAACGGTCAGTCCGTGTAGATGACTCTAATCCCCCAATAAATATCTTCAAAGTGTAACTAGATCTTCAAAAATGTGAGCGCTACAGATATTATTGCACTTTAAGTGACATACCGTCATACTTATTATGGAAGATTGGAACCATCTTTCGAGTTTTGTTTAAGCGTATGAAGGTCGGGTGTCAAGTGCGGTTTCTGTTTTTCGATAAGGATGAAAACGGAGGATGAGACTAATAACAAGTTGGATATGAGCTTAGGTAAGATATTCCTGTGTCAGGTGAGTCACTTTTTACAGTTAGTATCGATTAGACTGGGCTATTTAAGATGTAAACTACGTTGTCAAAAGCCTGTAGGCTTCTATTGCTCATAAATTTTTGTTAACAAAAATTTGGGAAAAATCGGAAATTTAGCGACATTTAAAAAACAGAGCGACAGAAAGGGGAAATTCCGCTTTATTTCCCCCGGACAGGCGAAAAAGCAGACATTTTGGCGCATTTCCCCTTTACTTACGACTTATTTTCCAATGCATTTTCCGCTTTATTTCCCCTTTGTTCGCCTTTATTTCCCCTTTTTTGGTTGTTTGGGTTAGTACGTATGTATAAGACCAAATATCTGGCATACAGTTACCGTTCTCGGGATAGATTCTAGTGTCGCAAGATCATCCTAGTCTCAGACTTTAAGTCTGCTCTAAAACTGTCGGTTGAGTCAGAGTTTATGGTTATCCACTCTACCTATTTTGCACATAGATTTTTCGTGGAAATCCTTTTCGGGATAAAGTTGTTATCGATAGACTTTCCGAAAGTCAATCTGCGAGGAGATACTCTTGTTAATAAAGTTTCGTTTGGTGAATATTTTGATAAAATACTGCCACTTTCAGGAACAATTCAAAGATGTCCCGGACTTGATTCCCCCCTTCCAAGTGCAAGATGTTGTTTCAGGATCAGTCTGTGTCAAAGTCTAAATTAATAATGGGGAGTGAAGTAGCTGAGGTACTCACCAGCGCATTAGGACTGGTGTCTGACAAAATTTCGGAATGTATTCAGAAGGCCCGATTGGTTTTTGCCAGCTTGAGTAATTTGTGGCGAAAAAGAAATGTCCGTCTGTCAACCAAAGGACAAGTTTACCGCGTAACAGCTCTCTCCATTCTGTGTGAAACAGTCACTAAGAATTGAAGGTATTCTAGGTTACTGGTATTCGATCATGAATTTCTTCGAAGCATTGTTCTTGTATTTTGCTACCACCGAGTAAGTAATGTATAGATGAAAAGTAGGGTACTAAGTAAAGACAGCAAATTAATTAGTGAGGTAGTAAATATTCACCAACTAAGGTTGTTCAGATATGAGTCACACCTATTAGGCGGGCAATTTTTTTCAGGTACAAAAGTAGAGTGGAAGAAAGCGGCCAAACCAAGAAACGGCATCAGTCGTTGACAGTTGGATTGAGCCATGTTAACAGCTGTAGATCACCTGGTTGCGATCTGCGTGATTGTCGTAATCAAAGGTTAGAGACATTAAATGACGTGGCTCAAAATTGTTTGAAATGGCGCAGGTTCGTCCACTCTTTGTCTTACCTCAGATTCTTAGGTTCTAAAGTCCTCAAGATTTTTTGTTTCGTTAGTTTATAATTTATATTTTCCATGCCTAATCTCCTACATTACCACTCTTACTATTACAAATTCTAACCTGGGATTCGCCCTAACAATCTCACCTCTCTGTGCCAATGAGTTGCGGCAATGTGAGCCAATGTACATGCATACCAGGGTTCACGTTGTGTTCGACTAATTGGAAATATAACAACGATTCACCTAAAGAATGAGACGTAGTGAAATTGGCATCCCCGGTTTTTAGGATTTCAAGTGGTTAATGTAGTTATGTCTATATATGTATATATGTCTCGCAGTTTAAAGTGAAATAGAGTGTATACACCTACGCCATTGTGATTGATTCTGAGCCATATCACCCAGTCTCCAACTATTGGTTACGATAGTTGCGCGGACCCCAACTATCTACCAACACGGCTAAGACCAGAAGTTAGTGAATTCAAGGACTGATGCTACGTTTTGGTTTGGCCGTTTCTAACTTTCTTCCAACCATCCCCAATACTAGTCAACATTGTGCGTCGTGGTAATCGGTGTTTAGGCATACGTAACACGTGACCCAACCATTTAAGTCGATGAAGATCCACAACCTCATCAACTGGTTTATCATCATTCCCTAATACCCTACGTCTAACCTCATTATTACTTACCCGGTGATCCCAGCAGATACGAGTGATATTTGTAAGACATCTGTGGTCAACTATTAGTAGCTTACGAGTATCTTGTACTCTTAATGGCCACGTTTCGCAGCTGTATAATAGAAGAGAGCGAACTATTGCGCAGTATACTCGTCCCTTAATTGATAGACGGATATCTCGCTTTCGCCATAGGTGACGTAAGTTGGCAGAAACCAAACGGGCCTGGTACGTCCGAGAGTGGGGAGAGTCCACTCTCCCTCGAAACGCTCTCACATGGCCAAGCGTATATGGCCCCTGCCAGGGAAGTTCTACTCACTGCCTTCTCGCACCACGGGTGTTGTTTACGAAATTGAGAGGACGAAAAGCGAATGTCCGGCGCTATAACCGGGTTGGTGGATATGAAAGATCCACCTAGGGGAGTTGGAAAACCCTCATTCCAAACCAATAGTGCACATGGGCTCCCGTATCCTGAAGGAACAAATGGCGTATGGATTAATCATTGACCACCGGCTACCATGGGACTGCATCTCCTCACGATGCTCCACTGCCTTGTGGGTTAGACCTCTAGGTCAAAGGATCGGGGTGTGGCCCCCTAAGAAAACCACCTGCTCCGGTTTGGGCACCCGCTTGCGGCTTGCAGCAGCTGCATCTGGTAACTGCCGGAAGCTCTTCCAACTCATCCGAGCCACTGGCAGCAAGAAGTCTGGTGTGAGTGAAACAATCTACGAGGATGATGGGATGCCAATCACTAACATCTCTCGATGTCTTGGACGATGGGTGGAATATTTCGAAGGGCAGTTCAACTGGCCTGCTGCTCCGGCAACATCAACCAGTTTGTCCTGCCCCTCCCATGGCCGGTGACGACTGATCCACCAAACGAGGCGGAAGTCCGCAAGGAACTCCAACTCTTGAAACGCTGCAAATCACCGGGCCCAGATGACTTACCTCCGGCTCTTTTTAAAGATGGTGGTGACTTTCTGACTAAGGAATTGACTGTGTTGTTTGCAAAGGTTTGGGAGCAAGAAAGTGTTCCAACATCATGGATTTAGTCGATAGTCGTCCCTATCTTTAAAAAGGGTTCACGTCGTTCCTGTAATAACTGTCGGGGGATAAGTCTACTTCCGATTGCATCCAAACTATTGGCTTCTATCATTCTTCGTAGATTGTTTAAAACCCGAGAACGATTGATTCGCGAGGAGCAGGCTGGTTTTCGTTCTGGTCGAGGATCTATGATCACATCTTCACACTCCACCAAATGTTAGAACACCGTCATACTTATCGCGGGCCAACAATCGTAGTGTTTCTTGATATCAGGGCTGCCTTCGATTCGTTGGACAGGACTGTTCTCTGGGATTGTTTATTGAAGAAGGGTGTGCCTGAGAAGTTTATTAACATCTTAAAGGCCCTGTATACGAACACCTCAGGCAGAGTGAGGGCATACAACTACCTTTCTCCCTTGTTCCATTCGAGCAGTGGGGTTAGGCAGGGTTGCCCAATCTCACCATTCTTCTTCAACTTTTCCATCGACGACATTCTGGAAACAGCTCTGATGGATGTAAGTAATGGCGGTGTGGATCTGCTGCCTGGAGAACGACTTCTCGACCTTGAGTATGCGGATGATATTGTCTTACTGTGCGATAATGCCCAAGGCATGCAATCCGCACTTAATCAGTTGGCAATCAGTGTCCGCAGGTACGGCATGTGCTTTGCACCCTCCAAGTGCAAGGTACTCCTACAAGACTGGCAGGGTTCTCATCCTGTACTCACCCTACATGGTGAGCAGATTGAAGTAGTTGAAAAGTTCGTGTATCTAGGTAGCTACATAAGTGCTGGTGGTGGCGTGAATGATGAGATTGATGCACGTATAATGAAAGCCAGAGCGGCTTATGCCAATCTGGGCCATCTTTGGCGCCTTCGTGATGTTAGTCTGGCTGTAAAAGGTCGGATCTACAACGCGTCGGTGAGAGCAGTTTTGCTCTATGTTTGTGAAACCTGGCCTCTCCGAGTTGAGGATGTTAGACGTCTCTCTGTGTTCGATCATCTTTGTCTCCGAAGGATTGCTGACATACAGTGGCAACGCCATGTTAGTAATGCAGAGGTTCGGCATCGTGTGTTCGGGCGCAGAGACGATAATTCAATTGGTGTCACCATCTTGAAACACCGACTTCGGTGGCTTGGACATGTTTTACGAATATCGTCCCAGAGAATTCCACGTCGTGCATTATTTGCCGACTCTGGGACTGGTTGGAAAAAGCGGAGAGGTCAGTGTATGACATGGTGTCGTGGTATGAAAGAAAGCTGCAAAAGGCTGGCTTCTGCTGGTCCTTTACGACTCCCTGGCTGGGGTCCGAGAGATGGTGCAACACAGTGGCTAGAGACGTTATCAGATATGGCTCAGAATAGAAGCCAGTGGCATGCCTGCTGTAACCTTCTTTTACTTTCTTCATAAAGAGTGGCTATAACTTTCTTAACTGAGAGAGCTCTTCTGGTTGTACATTTCAGTTCCCCCCATCATTACTCTTCTCCTTTTCTTTTTTTCCTTTTATTTATACACATCTTCCTTCTCCTCCCATTCTCATTATTTTGTGTGGCGCACATGTATCCGGCGCCCTTTGTACCAATATATATGTGATTATATAAATAAATAAACGGGCTTACTGCATCCGTGCAGAGATTTCGTCAGTCATCAACCCTTTAGGGTTGATCATACTCCCAAGATAAGTGATGTTGTCGACGCGTCCGACTACTTCACTCCCTATCCTTAGTTTAGTTGTTGACGCAGGCCAGTCCTGAAGCAACAGTTTACATTTAGAGGTGGAGAAATGCATTCCAAACATCTTGGCATTGTTGCTCAAAGTTAACAGAAGACTGCATCTTATCAGCGTCTTCGCCAAACAGGACTATGTGATCTGCGTATTCTAAGTCGATAAGTGGACCTCCTGGTAGGAGATGGAGTCCTGAAAATTCCGACGACGAGAACGTTATTTCTAGCAGTTATTTATTTATTTAAACACATAAATATTGGTACAAGGAAGCACCAGATACATATGCGCCTCACAAATCTCATTCGATTTGTGTGAGGGCTGTGATGCTGCCCAGGTGCCCAAACTGAAGCAGATGGTTTTCTTAGGGGGCCATACCCCGAGCCTTTGACCTGAAGGTCTAGTCCACAAAGCAGTGGAGCATCGTGAGGAGATGCAGTCCCATGGTAGCCGGTGGTCAATGATTGATTCGTACGCCATTTGTTCCCTCGGGATACTGGAGCTCATGTGCATCATTGGTTTGGAATGAGGGTTTTCCAACTTCCCTAGGTGGACACTCCACATCCACCAACCCGGTTAAAGCACCGGACATTCGCTTTTCGTCCTCTCAATTTCGTAAACAACACCCGTGGTGCGAGAAGGCAGTGAGTAGGACTTCCCTGGCAGAGGCTATATATTCGCTGGCCATATGAGAGCATTTGGAGATGGAGAGCGGACTCTTCCCACTCTCGGCCGTACCAGGGCATTTGGGGGCATTTCTAGCAGTAGGTCCATGGTGAAATTAAACAAAAATGGAGATAGTGGACAGCCTTGCCGGACACCACTTCAGGTTGCAAAATCATATGATAGTTCTCTATAAGCTGTGACTCGACTGGTAGTGTTCGAGTAAAGAGTCTTCACAAGGTTTATGTACTTTTGAGGTACACCTTTCAATGACAAACACTGCCACAGAATTTCCTAGTCTACAGAGTCAAATGTTGTTTGTAAGTGAAGAGAAACTTTCATTGTCGGACGCTGATAAGCATACCTGTGTTCTGAAACCTGACGAATGGTGAATATGTGGCCTCAATGGACGCAGGAAAATTACACTAAGAAGACCCATTAGGATTGAACTGGAGGACGAGAAAGCCAAATGCGAATTCCAAAAACAACTGAGTTCACATCTAGGCAGTTCTGTAAACGAGACTGACCGAGATGCTGCTTGGAAAGACATACGAACAGCTGTGGAAACAGCAGTAACATCTATTAGTCATTTAAACCATAGGGCTCCAAAAAACCAGTGGATTTCCTCTAAGTCTATTTCACTGATGGATTCGCGTAAACTCAACCCATCAGGCTCTGAACATGACGAAGAGCGTAAACAACTTAGATCTAGGTTAACTAAAAGTCTAAGGAACGATCGTGAGCAGTGGTGGGCAACGAAAGCAAAAGAGATGGAAAAGGCAGCGGCTGTAGGCAACACCAGGCAACTATTCAGACTAATAAAAGAAACCGGAATTAAGAAGTCAAGTGAAAGTGAAACAATCTCGGAAAAAGACGGAACCCTTATCTGCTCTCAACCCAAACGTTTAGAGCGATGGGCGGAACACTTTAAGGAGCACCTTAGCTGGCCTTCAGCTACTGCACAACTACCCACTATTCCCAGAAAACCTGAATGGAACATTGAAGTAGGCCCCCGACCCTACTTGAAGTTCAAAAGGCTATAACCAATCTGAAACGAGGAAGAGCAGCTGGTCCAGATGGATTGGCTCTAACAGTCTTTAAGTATGGTGGTCCAGTTTTAGTGATCACGTTGACTAATTTTTTAGCTAAATTCTAGGAGTTTGACGTAATCCCATCAGATTGGTCACAATCACTGATTGTCCCAATATATACGGAGTCAAAATCATCCTGCGATAACCATAGAGGGATTACTTTGACCAATATAACATCTAAAATACCAGCCTCAATAATTATCGGACGCCCAACAAAGACTCGTGAACTGCAAACACGAGAAAATCAGGCTGGCTTCAGACATGGTCGTGGCTGCACCGACCATATATTCACTATTCGTCAGGTTTTAGAACACAGGTATGCTTATCAGCGTCCGACAATGAAAGTTTCTCTTCACTTACAAACAACATTTGACCATGTAGACCGGGAGGTTCTGTCGCAGTGTTTGTCATTGAAAGGTGTACCTCAAATGTACATAAACCTTGTGAAGGCTCTTTACTCGAACACTACCAGTCGAGTCACAGCTTATAGAGAACCATCATATGATTTTGCAACCTGAAGTGGTGTCCGGCAAGGCTGTCCACTATCTCCATTTTTGTTTAATTTCACCATGGACCTACTGATAGAAATAACGTTCTCGTCGTCGGAATTTTCAGGACTCCATCTCCTACCAGGAGGTCCACTTATCGACTTAGAATACGCAGATCACATAGTCCTGTTTAGCGAAGACGCTGATAAAATGCAGTCTTCTATTAACTTTGAGCAGCAATACCAGGATGTTTGGAATGCATTTCTCCATCTCTAAATGTAAATTGTTGCTTCAGGACTGGCCTGCGTCAACACCCGAACTAAGGATAGGGAGTGAAGTAGTCGAACGCGTGGACAACTTCACTTATCTTGGAAGTCTGATCAGTCCTAATGGGTTGGTGTCTGACGAAATCTCTGCACGGATTCAAAAAGCTCGTTTGGCTTTTGCCAACTTACGTCACCTATGGCGAAGACGAGATATCCGTCTATCAATTAAGGGACGAGTATACTGCGCAGCGGTTCGCTCTGTTCTACTTTACGGCTGTGAAACATGGCCATTAAGAGTAGAAGATACTCGTAGGTTACTAGTATTTGACCACAGATGCCTTAGAAATATTGCTCGCATTTGCTGGATAACCGGATAAGTAATAGCGAGGTTAGACGCAGGGTATTAGGGAATGATGGTAAATCAGTTGATGAGGTGATGAATCTTCATCGACTGAGATGGTTGGGCTACGTGTTACGTATGCCTAAACACCGATTACCACGACGCTCTATGATGACTAGTATTGGGGATGGTTGGAAGAGAGTAAGGGGCGGCCAAACCAAAACATGGAATCAGTGCTTGAAGTCACTAACTTCTAGCTTCAGCCATGTTGGCAGATGCAGACTACCTGGTTGGGATCCGCGTGACTATCGTAACCAATGGTTGGAGACTCTAGGTGACATGGCTCAGAATCGATCACAATGGCGTAGGTGTATACACTCTTTATCTTCCCTTAAACCTTGAGATTAAAATTGCTTCATAACTTTCTTCCTTCCTGTACTATATCCTTATATACAACCTATAATTTATATACTACCACCACCACTAAATTAACTACTATGAATCCGGTGTTGATCTTGTTGTTTATTTTTTTTATTTATTTAAACACATATATATTGGTACAAAAGGGCACCAGGTACATATGCGCCACACTATTTGTGTGTGTGGGCTGTGATACCGCCCGGGTGCCCAAACCGAAGCAGGTGGTTTTCTTAGGGGGCGACACCCCGAGCCTTTGACCAAAAGGTCTGATCCACAAGGCAATGGAGCATCGTGAGGAGATGCAGTCCCATGGTAGCCGTTGACCAATGACAGGTTCGTCCGCCATTCGTTCCATCAGGATACTGGAGCCCATGTGCACCATTGGTTTGGAATCAGGGTTTTCCAACTCCCCTAGGTGGACCCTCCGTGTCCACCAACCCGGTTAAAGCGCCGGACATTCGCTTTTCGTCCTCTCACTTTCGTAAACAACACCCGTGGTGCGAGAAGGCAGTGAGTAGGACTTTTGTGGCAGAGGCTATATATTTGCTGGCCATGTGCGAGCATTTCGAGAGGGAGAGTAGACTCTCCCCACTCTCGGCCGTACCAGGGCATTTGGGGGCAACTTGGACCGATGCATATATGTGCCTGGTCCTACGTTGTAGCTGACTGACTGACTGATGTGGTCGATGCAGCCACGACCATGTCTGAAGCCAGCCTGATTTTCTCGTGTTTGCAGTTCACGAGTCTTTGTTGGGCGTCCGATAATTACTGAGGCTGGTATTTTAGATGTTATATTAGTCAAAGTAATCCCTCTATGGTTATCGCAGGATGATTTTGACTCCGTATATATTGGGACAATCAGTGATTGTGACCAATCTGATGGGATTACATCGAACTCCTAGATTTTAGCTAAAAAATTAGTCAACGTGATCACTAAAACTGAACCACCATACTTACTGTTAGAGCCAATCCATCTGGACCAGCTGCTCTTCCTCGTTTCAGATTAGCAACAGCCTTTTGAACTTCATGAAATAGTTTGTAAGTCTTATTTCCAATCATCAGAAATCCTGAACAATTCGTAACATTTGTTCAAGTCACTGAAGTTCGTTTCAGTATTGGTACATCGAGTTATCACCGTGCCAGAGTACATATTGATTAACCTAAGGATTACTAACATGGTGCTGCTACTAGATGTAACTAATCCTACGAAGAGGATGTTGATCGACACAGTTGACGAACACTTTCAACTCAAAGAGACTAGTTTTTTCAGACTAAGCTGCTTTCACCGGAGCACTATAAACCTGATATTTTACAACTAGACTAGCAATAAGATGGCTCAAAAAATAGCTCAAATTACCATAAGCCACCTTGGCTTTGACTATACGTAAATTAATCCCATCATTCGTGCTACCATCAGCACTTACATAATGACATAAATACACAACTTTTCCGATTATTTTCCACGGCTCTCCACCAAGAGCAAGTGTAGTCACAGTTTCTTATTTATTTTGTAAAAAGACTTAGGACTTAAAAGACCCAGAATACACGCCATACCAGCGGACACTGATTGCCAACCGAGTAAGTGCTACTTTATATATTTTGTGTCATCATACAGTAAGGTAAATAATCAAAATCTTCAGGCAACAGACCCACACCAATGCTACCTGCATCCGTCAGCTGTCTCAAATATGTTACTGACGGTAAAGTTGAAGATAAATGGGGAGATTGGTCAACTCTGTCTAGCGTCACTGCTAAAATGGGACAGTGGAGAGAGGAAGTTGTATGTCCTCACTCTGCCTGAGTTGTTTTTTATAGGGCTTTAAAGGTGTTAGTAAACTTCTCAGGCAAATCCTTCTTCAGGAGGCGATCCCACAGAACGGTCCTGTCTAACGAATCGAGGGCGGTCCTGATGTCAAAAAACACCACGGTTGTTGGCCTGCAATAAGTTTGATAGTGTTCTAAAGTTTGGTGGAGGGTGAAAATATGACCAACACATCCTCGACCAGAACGAAAACCATCCTCCTCGTGAGTCAATCTTCCTCGGGTTTTGAACAGTACAAAGTATGACGGAAGCCAACAGTTTGGATGCAATTGGATGTGAACTTATTCCCCCGATAATTTGTATAGGTAATATGAACTCTTCCTAAATATGGGCAAAACGATTAACTCATCCCACGATATTGAAGCACTCTAAATATCCGACATTTGTAAATAACTCAGTCCGTTTCCTAAACAGAAGGTCGCCACCATCTTTAAAAAGGGCCGGAGGTAAGTCATCTGGGTCTGGTGATTTGTGGCTCTTTAAGAGTTGAAGTTCCTTGTGTACTTCCGTCTCGTTGGGTGGATCAATCGTCACAGGCTATGAAGGTCAGGTCAGTCAATTAGTCCCACTTTTGCTTTAGCGTTTAATAGGGTACCAGCCCAAGCCAAAGCGGATGAAAATGCTACAGGACTGCCGAGTAACCGCTTGTGAAACAGACTTCTCGAATCCATTAATAGAGAGCAAACTAGTATTACTTCAGTAATCGTAAATACAAGCCTCGAATGTACATCGTATATTGATATCGAGACTTTCGGAAAACATACTTAAACCTATTTGTTGTTCGATCTGCATCAGTGGGTAACTGTTGAAGGTGGCCAGTTTTAATGACGCATGTGGTTTCAAGAAAGCTTATTCTGATTCTGTATTCGATGGTAATATTCAAACTTTCGACCTGTCAATGACTTGAAGATCGTTTAGACAAGGTAGAACTTATCATAGAAGAGCTACTGGTTTAGTTAGAAAAAGACAACTAAAGTGTATACAAAATAGAGATGAAAAAGGAAATATAGTGAGTTTATAATGAATTTGTTTTTAATTAGGCATTTGTAAATATCATTTGTATAGATGGCAAAGGCAATCAGGAACACTTCCTTCAATATTAATCATCATCGTTCTCTCTGAGGACTCAAACAAAGCAGGAGGCCACTTCGAGCCTACCACTTAAAGGTCTAATCCACAAGGCAGTCGTGAAACGTCAGGAGATGCAATCCCATAATATTTGTCGGGTGTGTTATGCTGTCCGGTGGGGGTATAACGTAGGTAGAGGAAATGTTCAGCGTAGATTTTTTGTCGAATATCATGGTGCATAGTGTCCATGTACAATGGGATGTGGGGACCTGGACAGAGGTGCCCATGTTCGAGATTCTGCATTGTATACGACTGGTGATTAATTGATGCATAAATAATTCATAAATTATTCCCATTCATCCCATGCTACTTTTCCATGTATTTCAGTGAACAAAAAAGTAAAGAACTTGTCATCATAAAAAATTAAAGGTTTTCTAAGAATCGGAGTAGTTTATCCATGGTCATTATCACAGTTACTTGTATTTTCGCTGAGTGATGTTCAATTTATTTCGACAATAAGCAAAGTTCCCACTTGAAATCTGTCTCAGTTCGAATGAAGTTTGGTTACTTGTTAATAACTCCGTCTATCATGGATGTTGCAATTATAACATCGCTTAAACTTAATCATTAATTTTCGCAACTCATGAATTATCTTTCTCTTTTTTTGTAGATGAAATTATCAAATTGGATAAGAAAGAAGCTCGTAAAAATAAACGAGTTCAACAAACGAATAGCTATTCGTGGTAGACGCCAGAATGTTTCTCAGTATCAACAAAAACCTCGAATATCTGCTGCTGCAACCCGACTACGTGGTTTAAGGCAGAAACGACTTTCTCGAATCAATCGTCCTATTCAGGGTTCTTCTTCTCAACCTCAAGCTTTAACAAAAAACAAACGTGTGTTCACTGTAAAAAATATCCGCTCAAGTAGATCGACGGCACAGGCGGTCCTTCGCCGAGCTCAGAGAACCGCCGCTGCTGCTGCTAAGACAGCTGCTGATGCCACTGCACTTCTTCAGCGCAATCGTATTCAACGTCAGCAGTTGTTTAATGAACGAAGAAACATTCAACCAACCTCTCGCATTGGTGCGCACTGGTTCCTATAAATAATTTTGTTTATGATCATAATATTATTATTTTTTCAGTAATAAGTTCATAAAGTATTTGTCCCTAGAGGTTGGCACTTACTCAAGTGTTAGATTGACTGTGCAAGGTTACATGAATAAGCTTAATAATGATTGGGTTTATACGATACTGGATTAGCTTTTCTCGAATGAATCATTCTTCGTCGTTTCTATTCAGTAGTGTTCCTCAAATGATTCCTACGACTAATTTAATTGATGTATTCTCAGTGATATCCCCGAACATGAACGATTGGAAGCATTTATTTCTTCTTATAGCCTATGAAAGACGTCCCTCAAGACGGAGGAGCGCTCCTGCTTCAACAGTCGGTTCCCGAGGAGCTTACAGTACACCTCAAGTCACTGGTCGTTCGTGGCAATCAGAGCAGCAATCACATAGTTTTCAAAGACGTCCACGTCGTAGATCCCTTCAGGTATTGGGATCACCTCAAGGTAAACTAACTTTTCGGTGCTTGTTTTTCACAATTTTTAATTTCGGGTTTCTGGCCGTATTTTCCGATGATTCATATGTACCATATTACATAAAAACCTGAACACCAAGTAAAATTTAGTAGTGTCTTGGCTTATCACTAACTGCTTGAATCACAAGGAATTTCTAAACCGGCTTCAGGATACGACATACGGTTTCCATCTAATTCCCGTATAATAGGTGAAATTGATGGCACGGAACGCCACTTGGATTTCGTTTTTTCTGACGCTTCATGTTAAGCTTTTGTTGCTTATACAAAATTACACAGACTATGGCTTAAAAAAACGTTTGTAGTTTTCTTGAAGGTGTTTTGTTCAATGGGTTCGATTTTGTAGTTTTAATTTGTCTTTCTAGACAATATCGTCCGCACAAACTTAGAAATAAAGAGCCTTTATAATTTCTCCATCAGTAACTTACAGATTATTCTGTCAAATGGGGAAATCGACTTAGTATTACGTATAAGCGTATTGTCACAGTCCGCACCTATTTTGATTTTTTTGTTCCCGGATCTGAAATCAGACTTCATAGTTCACTATCAGTCTTTCGATTAACCAATAAATTAGGTGTTCTTCAATGTCCATTGACCATTAAATGTTAGGTTTCTGTATGGTTTCTATATTGTCATTTATCCACTATTTTATAACGTTTTCCTAGCTAATATTTGTGTTCATAGTTTTCCACGTACATATATATAGGTAAATATATGTCATGGGCTTTGACAGCTTTTAATGTTTACACAGACAAAGATGGAAAACTAACACTTTGTGTGATTTAGTGTTCTCCATACTTCATATGGCATGCAGATGATATTGAGCTTATCTTTGATAGTGTATCATTTGTTTTGGATGATATAAATTATAGAAGTTTCGTGTGCTTGTTAGCTACAACCATTGTTAAAGACCATGATTTGGCTATTATACCTAAGATGTCTTGTATAAATAGTGAGATTATTTGTTTTTTGGCTTCTACAGTCGATTTTATATATTGCGGTCAATTCCATAAGGATTTTTAGTGAAGTTTTGTAGGAAGTAGTTAGGTATTTCATTTCGTTTCTCCGTGTAGTATGGGTGCTCCAATGTTTCTTTACTACTTTGAATACAAAAACTTGAGACTCAAGTATTTTAGAAGCCAACCCTACACAGAACTTTTAGTTGCTGTAGTAACAACCAAACTCACTAAATTCGCTGGATCCAAACCATATTCAAAAAGTGTAGAGATTCTTTCAACGCCTTCAATTTGCTAAGAGTTGGATTAATACCTGATAGTTATCTTTTAGAGGAATAGATACCTATAAAACCCGTGAAAATTGTTATTATGCGACCCATCATGAAACTCAAAGTTAGCTATGGAAACTACTGCTTAAAGAACATCAGAGACCACAACTAGATTCAAGCCTTTATGCTGACATGAACTTATTGTAACCTGTAGTTTAATTTTATTTCTCTAATGGTCTTATAATTTCTATATGGTTTGATTAATGGTCTTTTTCATATGACATCTAGGTAGACGGACATCGTTCCGTGGAGCCCTATCCCGAAATACTTCCTTACGCAACAACACCTTTGTTCGTAATCAAAGGTGGGGTCAACGAACAAATTTCCGAAGTAATAGCCGAGGTCAACAACGTAATGGTTATACGCTTACGGCAACTGGTCGTCCAAACTCACGGGCTCGTAATGCAGAATATCTTGCTCAAGCTCGTGCCCTTATCCAAGCACAGAATGAAAACGCTCAGCGGTATGATCTTGACAATCCAAATACATCGGTGTGGAACCCTAGATCCTACAGCGCACCACACAGAAACCTGAACTATTATGCCAAATATTGGGACAACTAATATAATAATGGGAAATCTTTGATCTTTCACAAGTTTTTTTCACACAAAAATCGGCTTTTGATTGCTTTTAACAGTACGTTAAAGTATTCTACTTGTACTCACGTGTAAATGTACTATTGTTATAAAAAGCTGACTGTCGTTGACAGTGAAGCTAACAGCTGTGTGTTTTTTTTTATCGCCCTTGATATTCACAAACCCAACTCATTTCAACTATATCTTCTGTATGTAGAACGGTAATTTTTAGCATTACTTATTGGTTAAATTTTGTACTTTATGTAAAATTTCAATCACCAAGCATTTCATTTGGATTATTGCACTGTGGTGATGTTATTTTCGAACTGGTTGCTTTTTAAATGTATTAGTAAATTTACACATTGTTGTGCTGTAAGGAAGTTATAATAACAATTCTATATCAATCTGTTAGTTTTATTTATTTATTCCGTAATGTTGTAATTGATTTCGAGCCATGTCACCCAGTCTCCGACTATTGGTTACGATAGTTGCGCGGACCCCAACTATCTACCAACACGGCTAAGACCAGAAGTTAGTGAATTCAAGGACTGATGCTACGTTTTGGTTTGGCCGTTTCTAACTTTCTTCCAACCATCCCCAATACTAGTCAACATTGTGCGTCGTGGTAATCGGTGTTTAGGCATACGTAACACGTGACCCAACCATTTAAGTCGATGAAGATCCACAACCTCATCAACTGGTTTATCATCATTCCCTAATACCCTACGTCTAACCTCATTATTACTTACCCGGTGATCCCAGCAGATACGAGTGATATTTGTAAGACATCTGTGGTCAACTATTAGTAGCTTACGAGTATCTTGTACTCTTAATGGCCACGTTTCGCAGCTGTATAATAGAAGAGAGCGAACTGCTGCTCAGTATACTCGTCCCTTAATTGATAGACGGATATCTCGTCTTCGCCATAGGTGACGTAAGTTGGCAGAGGCCAAACGGGCTTTCTGCATCCGTGCAGAGATTTCGTCAGTCATCAACCCTTTAGGGTTGATCATACTCCCAAGATAAGTGAAGTTGTCGACGCGTTCGACTACTTCACTCCCTATCCTTAGTTCGGGTGTTGACGCAGGCCAGTCCTGAAGCAACAATTTACATTTAGAGATGGAGAAATGCATTCCAAACATCCTGGTATTGCTGCTCAAAGTTAATAGAAGACTGCATTTTATCAGCGTCTTCGCTAAACAGGACTATGTGATCTGCGTATTCTAAGTCGATAAGTGGACCTCCTGGTAGGAGATGGAGTCCTGAAAATTCCGACGACGAGAACGTTATTTCTATCAGTAGGTCCATGGTGAAATTAAACAAAAATGGAGATAGTGGACAGCCTTGCCGGACACCACTTCAGGTTGCAAAATCATATGATGGTTCTCTATAAGCTGTGACTCGACTGGTAGTGTTCGAGTAAAGAGCCTTCACAAGGTTTATGTACATTTGAGGTACACCTTTCAATGACAAACACTGCGACAGAACCTCCCGGTCTACATGGTCAAATGTTGTTTGTAAGTGAAGAGAAACTTTCATTGTCGGACGCTGATAAGCATACCTGTGTTCTGAAACCTGACGAATAGTGAATATATGGTCGGTGCAGCCACGACCATGTCTGAAGCCAGCCTGATTTTCTCGTGTTTGCAGTTCACGAGTCTTTGTTGGGCGTCCGATAATTATTGAGGCTGGTATTTTAGATGTTATATTGGTCAAAGTAATCCCTCTATGGTTATCGCAGGATGATTTTGACTCCGTATATATTGGGACAATCAGTGATTGTGACCAATCTGATGGGATTACGTCAAACTCCTAGAATTTAGCTAAAAAATTAGTCAACGTGATCACTAAAACTGGACCACCATACTTAAAGACTGTTAGAGCCAATCCATCTGGACCAGCTGCTCTTCCTCGTTTCAGATTAGTTATAGCGTTTTGAACTTCAAGTAGGGTCGGGGGCCTACTTCAGTGTTCCATTCTGACTTTGGTAATGGTGAGTAGTTTCAGAGTAGCTGATTGTCAGCTGAACTGCTCCTTAAAGTGTTCCGCAATCAGTGGAGGCATAGAGAGAAACGACGAAAAGGCAACGATGTGTATCCCTATCCTTTTGAGTTCTTACAGAGTCGTTTAGTCGAACAACACATAGGCGACTGTTAACAGGGATCCATTCTAATAGTGCTTTTTTTGTTCCCGTACATAGTGCCATGCCTCACCCTCCAGTCTATGAGAACTAGCCATCGGATCGCCAGATAGACGGAGGGTGTATCTCGTCGGCTCTCCGTTTTGGCGAGATGAGCTCACGTGAATGACCACACCAGGATCCCGTATGCATGCATCAGTGGTACGAGATTTTATGGTTTTAGCCAAGCATAGGGTGCGTACGTCGAAAGCTCCAATGTATAGTTTGCAGCGAGGTTTCAGTTTGCCTGGGACAATGTTCCATGCACTAGAATCGTTGGACATGATGATACTTGAGGAGGAAGTCAAAAGAGGAAATTTAGAGTTGAAATTCGAGGTAGAAGGAATAATAGGAATTGAAAAAGGAGATTGGTTATGAATACAGTGATCTTGAGTGCTGTTAGAGGTATGGGGCTGATTATCACTTCCCGGTTTCCCACACCATAGAACAGTTCTTCTAGAGGTGCCTGAAAAGGAAATTGGGCTAGAGGTGGTCTTAGTGATCTGAGAGCGTGACCGCAAAGCCAAAGGGACAACTGCTTGAGGTTGGTCACACATGACCTTTTTGTAAGTAGTTTTCGTGTTATCTCCGTTTTTGTTGGAACCTTACCACCAGAGAAGGAAATTTGTGGGATAAGGCGAGGTGTACATTTTTAGGGTTGACCTTTTCTAACCTCAACCCTTCCTTGTGGGAAGGTAGCATCGCTGTTATGCTGGTTGTCTGAAGAAAACACCTTACTGCCGTCACACCTCCGTACAGTCAGCAGTACGACTTCGCCTTCGGACCTTGGGTTTGCTGCTTTTAGGCAAGCCTGACCACCACGTCAAGGTATCAGCAATGGTCGGGATCTACAGTCTAAATAAATTGTTTTGTATATTTTAACATATAGCAGAATATAAAAAAAAACGACACAATTGGGTTATTTTAATACTATGCAGTAAACTTTTAATCAATCAAGAGATCTTTATTTCGAACTTCACATGATGATGAACTCTTCGTATAAAGGAAAAAACAAAGAGAATATTGACGTACATAAACTCACATTGAATATTCATTTAACAAAGAAATAATCACTTAAACAACATTCTTAAGACAAATCAAAACTCGTACAATGAATTAAGAGGCTACATTCAGGATTGAAGTGTATTTATAGTATATAAGATGTGTAAAAGAAAAATAACATGAACAGAGGGGTGGTGGTGGGAGGTTTAATCAGAAAAAACAAGATAACAGATTAGTTTCTATAAGAATTGAATGTCACAATGATTCCCCACGAGAAAAAAAAAGAAACGGGTAAAGAATTATGGGTGTATGTGTATATATATATAAGAGCGGTATTAAATAAAAGACGAGTTGATAAACTTTCATTATATGTAAAGAATTTTTGAAAATGAGCTGTGATTTATCCATGGACACAAATTCAATCAAAGAAAGGGGGGGGGGTGGGTGGTTGGTAAATTGAAATTATTCTCAATTAAGAAAACACTAAATGAAAAAAATGATTATTTATTTAAGTATCCATAGATGATGTATATAGTGAGACAATTGTTTCTGTATTGGTTACATGTTAAAGTTACACACTTTAAATGAATATCATTCTAGTCTTCTTCTATTACTTTTACCAAGTAGTAGAATAGAACCCGGGAATAAGTAACTGATAAATATATAAGAAATTCATAGTTTGTAGTATTTTACTGTATTTGGTTGTTTTTTTTTCTTCTTCATTTGTTACATACCATTCTCTAAATGTTTTATTGCTTTGTGACTAGAATATAATCCTGTTAGAAAGATAGGTAGGTAGGTACACTAGAGGAAAATAGTGAAATAAATTGTTGAGTATCGTTTGAGTTTTCTTTTGCAGTTACATATTTTTTTTTAACCTTTCTCAGGCATTGGTTGTAAAGTGTGCCATTGTGCAATAGGTCGACGAGGATTGGCTAACATATCTGACCAATGACGTAAACCTGCTCCTGTTTCATTGCAACCCAGAACAACTCGGCCAATTGCTTCTGATGTACCAATTCTATCATAATCTACCACGATCACAATCAATGTTACTTTCTGCAAATAAATAATTAAGATGAAATGTAGCGTGAGCTAGTTCTCTGTAGAAAATACGACTCTGGTTCACTAATATCAGTACATTTCTAATGCATAGGAGGATGTTATATCTGAATATATTTTCAATTGTTTCTTCATCAAATTTAAAGTGTGACATTTCAGTTTTTACATACGAGGTAGTTAAACTAATCAAGTGAAAGCTTAGTATTGGATTCCGATCTAGGTAGCTCAGTGTAATTATACGAAAAAGTAGAGATCGCTACACATGTATCTACGTTTTAAACAGTCGTCTGGTTTTCTGTCTCAGTATTTTCCAAAGTAAACAAATAACCCACTACGACCAATAAAATTCTGGATACCCTCTCGAATGTCATTAAATAATCTAATGGTTATTTCTAAAGTTGTGAATCATTCTGGAAAAATTAAGATACGGTGGTGTATAATATTAAGGTAGCTTGTCAGTTAATCAGATGAGAATAGCATGAGAATCACATCAGAACAAGCTTTGAAAAGTCGGATTATGTTTCAATTTAAATAATGAGTCGTCCTTTAAGCCAGTGTATCTCTAAAATAATGTTATAGTACATATTTTCACAACTTATTGTAATGACGTTATTGATCACAAAACCAACAATGTTTCCACCAATTGGTTTACTTTTAGTTATGTAGATGATCTAGTTAGACGACTTGCTTCAATGTATACAAGGTAACTATTCATTTTTTCTGGAAGATCTGAACTTCCCTATTATAATGTTACTTGTAATGATTAAATGCTATCTCGGATTGTGTATAAGTTTGGGACATTGTCTTGTGAAGTTAAGAATAATAAACAGTATACAAAAAATTTCTTCGGCATTATAAATGTTGATTTTTCTTGGATCACTGTTATATCTTGTGACAGTTTATCTCCCAAATCTTCAGTACGCATTGGACCCACTATTCATTGAATTGACATTCAGAGTGAAAAATTCTTTGAACTTATTTTATTTATTTATTTAAACACATAAATATTGGTACAAGGAAGCACCAGATACATATGCGCCTCACAAATCTTATTTGATTTGTGTGAGGGCTGTGATACTGCCCAGGTGCCCAAACTGAAGTAGATGGTTTTCTTAGTGGGCCATACCCCGAGTCTTTGACCTGAAGGCCTAGTCCACAAGGCAGTGGAGCATCGTGAGGAGATGCATTCCCATGGTAGCCGGTGACCAACGATTGATTCATACGCCATTTGTTCCTTCAGGATACTGGAGCCCATGTGCATCATTGGTTTGGAATGAGGGTTTTCCAACTTCCCTAGGTGAACTTTCCGTGTCCACCAACCCGGTTAAAGCGCCGGACATTCGCTTTGAACTTATCTCTATGCGTATATTCATTTGTCTAGTTCTTGTAAAGTAAACGTTTTTCTAAATAATATATCAATAATTTCTATTATTTTTGAGATACATTTTCAAAACTTTTGTTTCCAATCAGTATAGGGTTGTAGAGATTGTTGAGTTTTGATCGAGATCATGAATGAATCAGTGTTAGGCCATCATTAATCCATTCATGATCCCAATCAAAAAAACTATACTCAAGATATCATATTAATTTTGTTTAATAATAATTACTTACTTGGATTTGTTCAAATGGTACTTCGAATGCAAATGATTCATTGTAATAAGGATTTAATGTGCATTTCTTAATAGTAGTCTTCTTCTTTTTAATTCTTTTCCCTCCCAACATTAAAGAAAGTTTAACATATGGATCTACGAAAAATAATGTTGACATAAATGATTAATATCAGCATAGGTTTTCATATAGCAATAAAGGCTGAACCGTTTTTTTAATCACAAAGTTTAAATTTAGTAATTAAATATTAGCAACCGTTCACCAATTGTCTTCAGTGAGTTCTAGTGGGAAGCAGTGACCAATGGAGTTCAACCAAGTCTGTTGTAGAGATATCAACTCACTGAAGATAATTAGTGAACGGTTGCTCAAACTTCGTGGATTGGTTGAAGTTAGACATTAACACCGCTGGATGCCGGTCCAGTGGTCTATCGGTTAAGTGCTCCGGCGCGAGACTGATAGGTCTTGGGTTCGAATCTCGCGAGTGCGGGATCGTGGATGCGCACTGCTGAGGAGTCCCACAATAGGACGAAACGGCCGTCCAATGCTTCCAGGTTTTCAATGGTAATCTAGCTTCAATTGACTCATGATTTCAACCATGAAAAATACTGAAATCTCCACAAAACCCCTTCTGAATTAAATATTACAAAGAGAAAAAACACTTTAATACGGAACCATCATGAATGTGTTAGCCAGGAACAGAGATTTTTCTGTTTATATAACCATTTTAATTTAGCATTTGTCCAAACATTATCAAGCAGTTTAAATCTAGGGAAAATATGATAGGATCTTGCGTAAAACAGTGTTTTTTCAGTGAAATTAAAACATAAATATTGATCAAATTCATTTAGTATTGTTTGTTTGAATCTTCCCATCGATATGTTAGGACTGCAACTGGTCAGTCTGTAATTGGCTTATGTGCATACTATGCGTATTGCCTCGATATAGCCTTAATTCACAAGCATTGTAAGCAAAGATGGATAATGCGATGGCGTTTGAAGTGAGGGTACTGGGTTCGAGTTCAAGAGTGAACATCAACTCTGAATTGCAGGTACATCCAGCTGACGAGTCCCAAATAGGACGAAACGCGTCTTGTCCTGGATTCCACTGCTAGCCACTATCCATCTTTGCTTACTGTAAATATTGAACTATATTGGTTTTATAAAACGTAATATCATCCCTGATTGCCTAAGATGTCGGTCAAAATTATCGATGCTCTCAGAAAAACCAAACGTTGAATAATTGACATCAGTCAGTATAAATGTTTAATGGTACAAGAAGAATCCATATTTAATTTCTATATGAAAATTCAATTGTCTACTCATGGAACCTACTTTACATAAATAGATAATTTCGTGACCAGAGAATTACTTCCATGAGTTTACAATGTGTGAATGAATATCTCTTATACCCTCAAGAATATCCTACCCATTTAAATCTTACATAGTGATTGCTTTCAAAAAGTTCGATATGAGATAACAATCTCACTGAGAACTCAATCATTAGAGATATCTAAGCAAAGATGGATAGTGGCTAGCAGTGGAATCCAGTTTGACGCGCGTTTCGTCCTATTTGGGACTCGTCAGCTGGATGTACCTGCATCTCAGACAAACAATACTAAATGAATTTAATTAGAGAGATCTGTTTAGGTTCACCTAATCTATTAAACTACCAAGTCTAATGACGTCCACCTATGTTAGTGATATAGACATTTTGAATTGTCTTTGTTTCTTTGTCAATAACTCAGTGGGTTACTTTGACTATCTCCACATGTGAATTCTTAACTGCTTCAGTAAATCTTACCATAAATTTTGTAATTATCTACAATTATAGATTATATTACTATTTTTAATAATTCTATCAAACGTTTCTGTTTGTTCGGTGTAACTTGGCAACCAAATTACTTATTTAGAGTTTCTTGTTGCTAAGATATGTCCTTTTCTCATACTAAAAATAAGAGAGGAAAACCTGTACTCGTCAGTAGTTTACCAGAAAAAATTATCTTGATTTACAATACTAATTCACTGTATAACTGATTTATTTTTGGTAAGCAGAGATGGATAGTGGCTAGCAGTGGAATCCAGTTTGACGCGCGTTTCGTCCCATTTGGGACTCGTCAGTTGGATGTACCTGCATCTCAGGGACTCGAACCCAGTACCTTTCGCTTCAAACACCATCGCCTTATTCACTCGGCCACTGAGTCCTGATAGCCACTTGCTTGTGCAATGGGGTGAAGTTTAAATTCATTGAGTATTGTTTGTCTGAGATAATTTCATTGATGTTTAGGACTGCAACTGGTCAGTCTCTAATTGGCATATGTGCATACTGTGCGTATTGCCTCTATATAGCGTTTATTCACAGCTGACGAGTCCCAAGTAGGACAAAACGCGCGTCTTGGATTCCACTGCTAGCCACTATCCATCTCTGCTTACCATGCTTGTGAATTAAGGCTATATCGAGGCAATACGCACAGGATGCACATATGCCAATTAGAGACTGACCAATTACAGTCCAAACAAATCGATGGGAAGATTCAAACAAACAATACTCAATGAATTTGATTTGTTTTTGGTTTGTCCTACTTGATGATTAACACTGATAACCTACGGTCGACTAAACTATTCAATATTGTGTTGAAGTTATTTTATTTCTCAAATGAAAATTTTTTTTAAAAATTTAAACTAACCAGATAATCCACCAACATCCATTTTCTTGAGATTTTTAGCTTCCAAAATATTGATAGTCAATTTTCCAGCAGTTGGGACATAACGTAATGAGAAACAAATATCACCAAGACGATTTTCCTTCAAAGTATGAAATATGAACCATTGTCAAGTTATAAAGTACAGTAATAGTCTACTGATTATCAATGTTTTATTTACAAAGTGAAAAAAATAGGTCTGATTATTTCATAAGGGAACATTTTCGTAAACCATTGAGTTAAAAATCAAATGAATCACTTTTAGAATTACCAAAACAAAACAATTTATAACTCAATTTGAGAATAACTATTGGTACTTCACTAGTGTGTAGTATTTTGATCGCAAACATCAGTATAGGGTTATGGAGATTGTTGAGTTTAGATTGATATCATGAATGGATCAATGTTAAACCACCATTGGAAAGCTGGAAGCATTGGACCACCGTTTCGTCCTTGTATGGGAATGCGCATCCACGATCACGCAGGCGGGACTCAAACCTGGAACCTTCGGTCTCACGTACAAACGCTTAACCTCTAGACCACTGAACCGGTACCAACGGTGTTAATGTATAATTCCAATTAATCCGTGATATTGCGCCACCGTCCACTATTGTCTTCAATGAGTAACTGTCTCACAACAGACACGTTTTAACCTTACTTATCACTGCTTCTCACTGGAACTCCAAGCAATCCACCTTGAAGCCATTCACTGGTGAGGACACGATAATTATGAGTATAGGGTTGTAGAGATTTTTGAATTTAGATTGATCCATCCATGATTTCAATATAAACATTTAGTTGTTAAGTTTTGTGAAATTATAAACTGATCAATGTCTGAAAGAATCATTATAATTCATTGAAAAGAAGTAAGTACATTTTACGAAGCAATTCAGATAATTTTGAAATCTATATAGGTTTAATACAGTGAACAGTAAGTATGAATAAAGTTCCTCTAGTTTAGAAAAAAGTAACCCGATAAACATATTAAACTTTTAAAATCAGTTGTGTCATTTGAAAAGGACCCAAACAGAACTTACTGAGTGTTGACTAAAATTATTTATCCCATATAATAAACTTTGAAGACTATGATGTGATGATTAAAACTTGTATATGAAATATAACTGTATGTCTGGACAAGAAGTAGATGTTATGCACGGTAATAAGCATTGGTTTACTTTTCCAAATATCCTAAGTTTCCTTTTATAGCCGGTGAATACCAACCCATTTGATGATGCTGAAGAAAGAGCTCTAACTCAAAAACATCCACTCATGATCGAAAATGAGGTGAAACCCAAATCAGGGATGCCACTAACATTTTAGAAAATATGATCAACTTAAAAAGAGTTATTACTGTCCATATCTGTAAAATAAAACTACCTAATGCGTGATAAAAGCTCCCAAATACCGTGGTACGGCCGGGAGTGGGGAAAGTTATCTCTCCCTCTCAAAATGCTCTCACATGGCCACATGCATACAACGACTACCAGAGAAGCCCTAATCACTGCCTTCTCACGGCGGGGGTGTTTTTTGCGAAGTTGAGAGGACGAAAGGCGAATGTCCGACTCTTTAACCGGGTTGGTGGATATAGAGGATTCACCCAGAGGAGTTGGAAAACCCTAATTCCAAAGCAATGATGTACATGTGTTTCGGGATTCCATGGAAACAAGTGGCGTATGAACCAATTGTTGGTCACCGGCTACCATGGGACTGCATCTTCTGACGTTTCTCCACTGCCTTGCGGATCAGACCTTTAGGTCGGAGGCTCCAGGTGTGGGCCTCTAAGAAAACCACCTGCTTCGGTGCGGGTACCCGGACAGTATTCCAGACCTTACACAAATGTAATAATTTATGGGGCACACGTCTGTTTGGTGCCTCATTGTTTAAATAAATAAACAAAATAAATATCATGACATAATTTGAAATCACACTTAACTATATTGACTTAGAATAAGCAGTTACTTCACAATACGGCTAAAAGCCTACTAACCACTGTTTAAAGCCAATATTCCACTAAGTTGTATATTCGAAATAGAATATTTCTAATGGTTTATGCAAGAATTGAAGCATTCAGAAATCTTTCAAATGACAGACATGATTAACTGTCTCTTAATATTACCATTATAATGTTTGAACGTTCAAGTATTGCTGGAAAAATCCTATTTTTTATTTTTGAACAAAAACAGAATTCATCAATCAACATTTCAGCCTAATTATGCCTGTCCCATCGAAATAGTTGGAATAACCAAGTTCGATTAAAGAGCTGAAAGCTTTCCTAAGATTTGATGTGATATGAATGATTGAGAGTAAACCGATCAGGAGCAACAGGTTTATATTAGATAACTGAGGTAATAAGAGAAATTGCTTTACTCACAAAACTGCAACTCAATGGTGTCAAAACTGAATAAATTGCACACAAACTCACTTTTTCATCATCATCAGGAGGACTTAAATCACGCCATTCCTCAATTACGCGTGCCAAATCAACAGATCCAAGTGGTACTTGAATTTGACCTATTTGATCATGTTTCGAAAATCTGTCGAAATCATAAACATTGAACACTAGAGTTTTGCCCCCAACCTCAGCATATGGAACCTTAACAGAATGGGCGGAAACGCAAAAATATTATGAAAGAGATTAAACGTTATTTGGTTTTAAGGAGTATTTAAGGATTATACCACAGAAAAAATGTACTAACTGCCACTGACTGGATTTTCAAAAGTATTTATTAAACACATTAAAAATGCAAATGATAAGCCTGAATAGAGTAGTATCCCATCATATAGATAATAGTTAACTAAAATCCTAATAAGTTTTCGGCAACATTGCGATCAGGTGGAAGTGATAAGCGAGCGAAGCAAAACTAAGCTGTAACCGTTTGAGAGTCATTCTAAACAAAGTTAAAAGGTAAAGCAAATACACTTAATAGATCATTAAAACAGCGACTCTCCACTTGTTATGCTTCCGGATAAAAAAATCTAAAGTTAAACTAAAAACCTCAGGTGATTCCGGAAAACCAAAACAACTGCTTAACTCCGAAACAAAACTAATGTAATCAACCCGTTTGAAGCTAGTAATCTTCAATGTCAGCGAAGAAATGTTAAAATGAATAGATTTTGATATAACTCTGGAAAAATTAAGAAAAGGAAAGACAAAAGACGTGGACCATGTTAGTGGCTCATTAAAATAAAGGAGAATAAATAAGATGCAAGGTGAAGGGAATCTCCATAAAGCATCAGATAAGCTTTTAATTCCGAATAGGTACACACAGTAAATAAGACTAACTGGTAGTTAATGAAAGAATATTCAATTTCTAATTGACCTTTCTTCTTCTTCAATAATAGATTTTATTTAATATCACAAACTGGACTGACTTTAAGTTAGAGAACCACGGTATACTGAGAAACACTGAACAGCTGTTTTGCTTTTGTATGATACTTCTATGGGAATCCTAAAAAAATATGTGTGTAATTTACAAAGTTGATTAAGTTCTCTGTTTATTCTGGTTAGCATTCTTTTTAATAAAGTTGTTTTCTATGGGATGCGGTTGTTGACCCCATGCCCAACCATCCTCTTTTACTCGGTCTTGAAGCCGGCAGTAACTTCTCTGAGACAACCATAGCAGTCTCTAAATAATTATTTGATGTTTCAGAAAGATCCTTGAACTGAACAGAAATATAAGCTTTAAAATTAAGGAGAATCACTGTGTTCTTCATGAACCTGTTCCTATTATACTGCAGTTGATTATTCAATATGATTCGTGGTTTTCGGATACAAAACATTTTGATAAAAGTATAATACGCTGACGACCTAGGGTAACTTATCGGCTAGTCTGGAAACATTGTTTAGTTATATATCGATTAATAACACAAAAAATGAAATAACAGTTTTGATTTGAATAATTAATTTTCACACGTCAAATTAACCCTTGTAGTAAAGAAAAAATGCCAAGTTTACATGAGTACACAGAAATTAGGAGTCGAGCTAGTGTTGTGAGTTAGGGTTGTCACTCTATAGAGTTTTCGTCACCAACTGGCATCGCTTATAAAACAAAGAGGTCAAAGTTAGGTATTTAGAGTTAAACTGAAGTTTTGAATTGGGTTTACAAATTAGGTTCAGGGTTTTGAGCACGAATTGACATAAGCTGTAATGCAATGCTTTGCCATCCTTCTGTTTACAAACTATTACAAACTATTTCTATTAGTTGGATTATTTCATAATATTTCGTCAATGTGTCGAAAACGAAGACCAAAATGTGTTGTCTACTTTAATGAAAACTAAAATAAACCAATCTGATAGACTAACTAATAGTATACAGTAGCTTTATATCACAAAAATATCCATTTTCTTTAACCAAAAAGCATAACAGACATAAACTGTTTCCAATGAAGCTAGTCAGATGCAGTTCTTTACATTTGTCAGCTAAATCTCTTTGGACCAATGACTAACAAATATTAACCTTCAAGAGAGTAAAACAATAAAGCAGTAGAGCAAAAAAGAAGATTGATGCAGGTTAATATGGATTCATTTTATTTTGTTAGGTACTCATCAGCTGCTTACAACCTATTTAACATTAAAAATCAACGTTATTACAAATATTGACATAAGATGGTAGTTGGAGGTGGTCAACAGGAAATTCTGGACCCGGGTTTCGTGCTACTTGGCACTCGTCAGCAAGGTGTATCTGTAATCTTGAGGGAACTGGTGCCCCCTGACGGATTCGATCCCGTGTCACTCAGCTTCATAGTCAGAGACGTTACCACTGTGCACGCATTGTCGAGCCACCTAGACTAGTGGCCACATTGCAACTTAATCGATAGCATTCGATCAGCACTAAGACGGACTTGACACTCATGACATTGATCGCCACCCAGTGATCAATCAATTGTGAGACATTTACATACTTATACATTCCAAGGTGATTAAATATGAATATATGTATCATGATGTAGCGAAGATTTCAATAGGGTTAATAAGGTCATAAAAATTGTTTGTTTCGGATAAATAAAGTTTCTAAGGGGAAAGTTCCAGAACATTGAAACAGTGATTAGAACTCATAGGGTCAACATACATTAGATGATTATATAATGAAGTAACTGAAAACAGATTGACAGTAATAACGAAAGATATGAACTGAAATCAGTGAGCCACGAATTGAAGAAAAATAACAATGATATAATTAAACTTCAGAAAGAATTGAATTAATGATGAATGATGTAATAAATAAAAAGTGTGTTTAATGTTACCAGGGCAAAAAAAGATTTATTACTGCCTATTTTTGGATACATAGATCCCGTTTAAGACGTTTGATCGCTATCGCTTCGGCAAATTTCAAAAGGTTGGAGTTTGATTGTTTGTTAGTCACCTTGAAAGACTTTAGTGAATCGACTTCATATCCTGTGTCAAGGAGATGTCTTGTGATGGCACTGCTAAATGCTTTTAATCCATTTGACCTTAAACTTTTCAGAATATGTTCTTCGGATTGGACGTAGGCTCTCCCTTCTATTCTACAAACGTAACTGCTTTGGCAGGTACATGTAAATTTGTATACACAGTTAATGGTGGCATGAAAGGGATATCTAGCGATCTTTGATTGTGGTAGAGAACATGTTGTTTTGGACAGGACAATAAGTTTAGCTGCAGGATAAATTCTTGTCAATTTAGTTTTTAGTCTCCTATCGATTGACTCTGTGATATTATTACCTTTGAATTTAAGTTGAATAAAAATTGGTTTTTTATTTACTGTAGTTTCTTTGGGTTTTTCGTCCTTGTGTTTTCCATATTTCTCAATAAATTTCAGTGGGTATCCGTTCATTAGTTCTTCTTCCAGTGTATGGACATCACATATTCTTTTTGTTCTGTGAAACAGTGTTTTAACAAATGGACAAAAATTCTTGAAATGGAGATAAATCCCATTCCATGTGCCTTTCTTATAAACTGAACGTTGAACTGTCATTCTTCCTTAGTTTTATTGCGATATCAAGAAAATGGGACTTGTTTTCATTTTCATGTTTTGTAGTAAACTGGATATTTGGATGGATTTCCTTGAAAAGTTTTGACAGATTTGTTGCATGTTGTTGATGACTACATACGGTGAAGGTATCATCAACATACCTTGAATAATATATCATTTTATCAGTTGCTCCTTTGGGCTTGGTTCTTTCGATATTAGTCGTGAAAATATCTGCTACACCGTCCATTTGTTGGTATATGATATTGTTGAACTGGAACTGAACATCTTTTGTACACATGATTAACAGTCATTTGAATTCTGATACTGGTAGAGGTAGGATGTTAGAATGCTGGTAAATTATGTTTATGGTTTCAAGAAGTGCCATTTTTATAGACCATAAAATTACCAGCAATATTTATGTGGTTCATGCTGTCAGCAAATCCAAATGAATATTTTAATGTATACGTGATTGGTTAGAACCCAACGAAATAAAATGAATTCATATTATTCTGCATCAATCTTTTTTCTTTCTCTCTTTAAGATAATAAAAGGAACTGTGTGCATGAAATAAACCAGTATGTAGAATGACATCCCAGACCAAAACGTGGCATAGATCCATGAAGTCACTGACAAGTGGACTGAGTCATGTTGGTAGGTGTAGACTACCTGGTTGGGATTCGCGAGATGATAGCAACCAATGGTTGGAGACCTTGAATGACATGGCTTAAAATCGTTTGCAATGGCGAAGGTGCATCCACTCTTTGTGTTCTACCAAATTCTTATCTTCTGAATTCTTCATGTCTCTATATTTTTTCTCTTTCCAAATTTATTTCACTGTATTATACTCCTTCAATAACATCTTCAAACCCTTATCTTTCACATTAATGCTTATACTCTTACTACTTCTACCAATATGGGATTTGAATCGACAAGTGTATCTCTGTGCTAATGTGGTATGGCAACTTGAACTGATGTACGTACGTACGAAGTTCTACGTTGTGACTGACTGAATGACCTTGAAAAATTTATTCATCAATGTAGGTGGGACGTCTAGCATTCAGTTTTGTAGATTCCTCAGAATACCAAGTCTCATTTTCATACATCATGACTGTTATCATTATACATATTAAAAAACAACCCACAAAACATTAAATTAAAGCTCAGTATGATCAAAACACAAGGAAAAAAAGCCTTACTTTAAACACAAATGTTTCATTGAATACTGGATTTAATGTTTTTCGATGTACTTTAGTTTCATATTTCTTCTTCTTCTCAGGCAATAGAAATACTTTCACATATGGATCAGATGTTCCAGATAAATCCATTCCAGGCAAGTCGGTAGCTTGTATTACACCAACTGTTAACTAAGTGATACAAGAAAAATTAACAAATAACCAATGAAGGATAAGATGACAAAAAAAATCATGCTCTTATTCATTATTAAAGAAAAGAAATGCAGAATCAATAAAGTCTTCAATGCATACGAAAACTGTCGAGAATGATATTCATGTGATTATTTTAAAAAGTAGCATCAGATGCTGATGAAAGATAGAAGATACAGGTAATTGGCATTCTGAAGTGAAAGACATTACAGTATTTTGATGATGGACTTCCCTATGAGATTGTATTTTCCGCCTCAACTTAATATAAATCTTGGTCTTTTCAATATCTTGGGAAAAACGGATGAACACTATTTATGATCGTCAGTCAGTTAGTCAGTCAGTCACAAAGTAGAACTTCGTACGTACGTACATCAGTTCGAGTTGCCATACCACATTAGCATAGAGATGAAGTTGTCGATTCAAATCCCATAGTGATAGAAGTAGTAAGAGTATAAGCGTTAATGTGAAAGATTAGGATTTGAAGATGTTATTGAAGGAGTAGAATCCAGTGAAATAAATTTGAAAAGAGAAAAAATATAGAGACATGAAGAATTCAGAAGATTAGAATTTGGTAGAACACAAAGAGTGGATGCACCTCTCTTTATGATTGAATAAGTAGTGATAAAACTTTGGTAATATTACGGTTTTCAAGCTGGATAGATGGATGATTTTCTGATGAGCCTTTAACTATTAATCTAGATAACATTGTCAGTACAGAATCTAAAATCAAGTGGTAAGTAATGAAAATCTGTCGAAAAGTTCCTTGGTAGGGTCGCTTCATAATCTGAAATGTGATTAGTTGTTTTAAGTAGTGATATTACTATTTTCTACACATATATACTTCAAATCATTATGATGATGATGTCCTGATTACAGAGCTTGTTGCTCAAGTTCAAGTTCAATAACCATATGATTAAAAACTTTAAAGATCTTGTAAGAGAGTCAGACAATAATCAAATAAGAATAATGAAAAACGAAGTTTAATGAACACCACCATCTATAACTTCATAGTGTGTCAAGGCTAGCCGATCAAAAATCCCTTCATGCTAAACAATTTTAATCCCCTTGAATCCACTACACAATCTGCTCATAGAACTTTCATGGGACACTAAAACACATAATAGAGCTGTTTGACTTCTTCATATCTCTCTCTTTCCCTCTTATGTGTGATGTAATTTCTGAATGAAAATGTCTATTTTCCTCCTCATTAATTCTAATATTTTAGCATAGATAAGATATAAAGCCTTATCTTCATTAGTACAAATAATGCACATGAATAAATTACCTCTCCTTGAGTAAAATCGTAATCGATAGAATATTGTAGTTTGCCCAAATTGACTTCTTCCTTCTCTTGTACACCTTCATTATCTTCCATATTTGCTTCTAATTCATCTAGATCTCCCTAAAGGAAAGTGAATTGTGTGTAAGCGAAATGATTATCTTTCAAATATATAACATTATGGATATTCATCTCAATGTGACATTAATACCTACTAAGAGGTAACAATGCTTAAATAGCCTTATAGACCGAAATAAGTTAGATAATCAATCATTCAAAATACTACTTATAAACAACAAAAAATAATATGAGTAAACTAGAAAACACTAAAACTTTTGGGATATCTAGAACACATTTGAACACTACCAGTACTAATGTCATAGGGAAATAAAGCTGAGAGGACTGGTGTTACGGTGTGCTTACTCTGAGTTGAATTAGTTATTTACAATAACAGTTTACTTGACATATGAAATCATTCTGTCCTAAATCTTAATCTGTTGTAAATAGATCGTATTTGTATGTGTATTAATTGAGTTGATTTCAACAAGTTCAATAAAAACTTTTTTCTATGAAAATTTAGACTTCCATCAATTCCTTCAGATCGGTGCATGCTACAACTGCTAATCACAATCCTATTAATCTGCAATACAGTATAAATTCCATTTAGAACTCACAGTCGTTCGTAGAGAGACAACTTGAAAAAGTAGTCAAAAGTAGTCAGACAAATGATCTTCAACAGAGATTTGATCAATCTAACAGAATAGATAATAAGTGATTACGAAATTACAGCCAAACCTGATTCGTTTGTTCAGAAGGACATGGTTATTAATCTTTCCTTACCTTAGTGACAAATATTTCTTTCTTACATCTTTAAAAGTTCATTTCAACTCTTACTTCCAATTAGTTACATCATTACCTCTTTTTATTTCGACTGTCTTCTAGATTAGTAATCTTATTTTATCGACTGAACTTCACTCATTTTATTCCTATCAGGGTTTACTCATTATGCAATCACTTGTTTCTGGCCCTTTGAACTCTTGCTACAATCAATGTTCTAGGATGTTCCTTTACATAAGGTATATATTTACAATATCTTATTAAGTTTATTAAATTTGTTTGCACCTTTGCTATACTACACTGATGTGTCTTCAAAATAACTTCCGATGAAACTATTTTGCGTAAGTAGTTTAAACCAATTTTGTAGTTATAATCTTAAATATATCACAGGTTGTAAGTAGCTGCCGAGAACCAAACGAACTAAAATGAATTCATTTCATACTTCTAGGATCTTTGTTCTTGTTCTCTTCAAGATGATTCAGGGAACTATATATATGAAAGTTGATGATACCTTTAGCCAGTTGGGGTAAAAGCTGTAGTGAGAATTACACTCTAATATGCAGCATACATTCACTAAATGAGAGGAAAAAAAACCGGAAACTCTAGATACACTCCAAATACATCAACCTTAAATGATACATCTTTCGTTAGTGTTATGAATTTGAATTCCTTTTTGACCTATTGTAGTGTATTATTTGATTATATAAAGAAAGACATACACAATATCTTAAAAGATTCTTCTAGAAATGTCCTCTAGAAAAGTATCGATTTTTCTCAACGTTCAATTCCCTGTAATGAGCTTGTGGATGCACACTACTGAGGAGTCCCATACCAAGATAAAACAGATATCAAGTGATCCTTAGTTTCCGATGATGGTCTAGCTAAGATCAGTTCGTGATTTGAACAAGAAAAACGTTAAAATAAATTAAAACTATTTTGCTGAACTTTTACCGTACAGTTAGTGCACCACATAAACCCATTAAACCACAAACTGTTAGTAGGGTTTGTGTGGTGAGATCTAGCTTACCGGCTACGTCTGATGAATAATCCATGGTTTTGAGAAGTCAAACAAGCTGACTTGAAATAAGGTAAAATGGAGTAGGTGAATTTATTTATTATCTTTTTGTAAACCTTAGATAATTTATCAATAACTTATCCAAACACTCGTTTTTTTAAAAAGAATTTTCAATTAGCTAATTTCATCTCAATGCTGCGAGCCGGGTTTTATCAAGCTCTACCCATTTTATAATCAAAAGTGGATCTATTTCATACAAGCTGGACAGAATAGGATAAAGTCGTCCAAGTATATGGAGATAGAGACCAAACTTCTTAACGGGAAAAATGTAGGCTTTGAACTACTTATTCATAGGTGACTACTTAGGTTACAACTCAAATTTCTCCTTATGACTAATCCATTCAGAAAATAATTGTTGGTCAGTAAACAACAGATTCAAACATATTCGCAAATCAAACAAGAGTTCAGCCATATAGTAAATCAGAAAAGTATCAAAGATAATACTGTATGATGGTCATGATATATCGTAGATTAAATGAAGGTTGACATGTAGATAACGTGGTTCCAACTCAATGGTCTAAAGGTATGGGGTTGGCCACCAAGACTCGATTCATAGTATCGTCATGGGAGTATACCATTCAATCAGCTCCCAGAATATGAAAAGATAACTACTGAATGTTCATATTCTTACACCCACTACAATTAGATCAGTTGGCTTGATCATTCATTCCACTTAATTTGATTTTAAGAAAAGAAAACACAGCCGATAGGTAATGAACACTTTCTTGAAAGTGACTTAAAAGCTCACTGAAACATTTTATAAAACAGCATTGATAAACACCAATAAATCTCACCTTATCTTTAGCTAAACCTTTGCCTAAAAGTTGTACACTTTTAATATCTGCTTTGCTTTTTTTCGCTCCACGATCCTTTTTTCGACGTTTGAATACGCATCGTTTACAAATACAAAACAATATTAATAAAACAAATAGGATCACACCAATAACCATAGCAATCACTGCTCCTGTTGGAACTAGAAAGAAAAAAATGGAACTGGATGTAATTAGTGAAGAGTTTCAAAAACAGATAACAAGTGTGAAAGTAAATTGTTTGATCACCAACTTCATGCTGATCGAATCCAATCCAGCCAATGTAAATATTTCAGTCTTGTAGTCAGTTCCGGCAAGAATAGCTTAGTAGCAATATCTAAGGATATGAAGCTGGATGATGAGTGTCTGAATCCCACATGGAGAACTAATTTCGTTAAGAATAAAGGTATGCCTAGCTGGCGAGTGCCAACTAACATGCGACTTATGTCCGGAGTTGACAGTTAGCCGCCTACAACCATCTAGCATCAAAAGTATATGATTCAAACGTGAATTTTCTACTGGATATTATTCATCAGTAAGGGTATATCCCAGCCAAGATTCAAAATCACATTGCTCAACATACTAGCCAACTACGTCCCCACTACACACTTTGCTATGTAGGTACATACTTCAATATGTATTAATGATAGTCTTTCTGGTTCTACAGTCGTTCATTCATGGATACCTTCGAAACAGACAAACTGTAGCTGAACCAGTAGGGGCCTAATGTTCAAGTTAGACCTAGGATGCTGAGTATAGTAGATAGGCTAATAGTTAAGTAATTCAACCACTATCTACCAAGAGGTTTATAGCACATGCCTCATATTGCTAACATTTGTCTTTCAGTAAAAACACGGAATCCAACACTAATGGTAATTCTCAGTTTTCGTCCTTCTTAAAACTTTATCACCAGTCTGTCTCCTCGCGTTGAAAATTACAAGTATCTCCTGAAATTTTCTGAACGAAAAGCACCAAGAGTTTATAGAAGAAATCAGGAAGACCTTAGTCATCAGTAAAGATTTTGTGTACAATCTCTTAGTCAATAAAGCTTCATGACTAACTTTCAGGTATCTCAGTATTCGTGAAAGTCATTCGGTTTTTCAACCCTTTATACGTCACATTTAGACTATGGTCATAAAAAGTCTATAGTAGCTAATTGTAATTATCTACTCTTTGAATTCAATACAACTAGCATCGCCTGTTGAAATGATGATTTATTCTGGAATCCATCAATAAATTACTTCCTAAGTTAAGTCGAAAGTATAATGATTTTGATCCCTCAATAGAATTAGAATCCAAGTATATACATCATTGGTTATTAAATGGAGCAGACAGATTACATTTATGATCTTTTGAAAATATTTAGTTTAGAAATTTTTACATTCGATCAACTAGACTGCGTAAACAATGTTAAATTTCTTTCTGTTTAACTCACCATGCATTTTTACTGCTAATTCTTTGATAAAATCATCCATTTTTTGTTTGAATTCTTCACCGGACCCTTCAACTGCAACATGGTCGTCGGGATCCACTCCATGATGTACTTTTTCATGGATAATGGGTGGTTCTGACTCCATTCTAAAATATAAAACATGACAATTTTTAAATGATTCTAAAGCATCAATTTAGACTTAGTTAATCTTACAATGGAGTGAAATTTGTTCTACAATCCAAAGTATCTTGAATATTTAAAAGTATTCCATAATAATGTACTTTAAAAATGCAACACATCTATAACTACCCCAAAAATACTATCATCAGCATTAATACAATAACTCCTGATGGTTGTAATCACAGAACAAGACTTGTATATTATACTAACATAGGATTCCTTTGACTCCATAAATTTTACATCTCTTTAAAGCGATAGTAAGTAAAGCAAAGTTTAAAATCCGAAAAATTGTGACAGTAATAACAAAACCACTATCCTCTCATCATATATAATAACTTGGTTTCATAGCCTTAACGAGTAAAACAATTTACTCACACCAGTTAGAACCTTTAGTCTATGAAATGGTGAGCATTTCAAACAAGAGAGAAACTCTAGTCCATTCGTCAGTCATTGTACAATAACTGATTACTTATTATTATTATTCAAACCACGTCTGTTGTGAGATAGGAACTCACTGAAGACAATTGGTGAACGGTTTCTCAACTTCGTGGATTGGTTGGAGTTGGGCATAAACACCATCGGATGCCGGCTTAGTGGTCTATCGTTTAAGTGCTCTGGTATGAGACTGGTAGGTCCTGAGTTCGAATCTCGCGAGGCGAGGTCGTGGATGCGCACTGCTGAGGAGTCCCATAATGGGACGAAACGGTCTTAAAGCAGTGCTTCCAGGTTTTCCATGGTGGTCTAGCTTCAAATGACTCGTGATTCCAACTATGAAATTACTAAATCTCTACAAAAACCCCTTCTGATTATTATTATTATTCCAAACTTAACTGGTGAACAATAAGTACCGGATGTAACCATTTAAGTGAATAACTCAAAATAAAAGTCAGTGAAATTAAGTTTTGGTAACTATTAATAATCAATATGAAAATCTGAAACTAGTTTTCATATCCACAGTGAACGATCATTTTGTCATAAACTGTATGCATAAGAAAACAGCTGATGTGCTCTTATGATTTCGGTTAATAATAAACACACTACGGTCAGCCGTGTTGTTACCATTCTAATCTAAAAACAGGTTACTCCTACTCGAGGTAAACGACTTCCTACCACTATTATTTGACCACTATTATTTGACTATTATTTGATGATGTTAGACAAATAAGACTTAGCTATGATTCTCTTATTGTTATACCCGAACGCCAGTCAGTCAGTCAGCTACAACGTAGGACCAGGCACATTTACGCATCGGTCCAAAATGCCATACCTCGTTAGCACAACAAGATCAACACCGGATTCACAGAAGTACTTAATTTGGTGGCGGTAGTATATAAAAGATAGGTTGTATATAAGGATATAGTACAGGAAGGAAGAAAGTTATGAAGGAATTTTAATCTCAAGGTTTAAGGGAAGATAAAGAGTGTATACACCTACGCCATTGTGATCGATTCTGAGCCATATCATCTAGAGTCTCCAACCATTGGTTACGATAGTCACGTGGACCCCAACCAAGTAGTCTGCATCTGCCAACATGGCTCAAACTAGAAGTTAGTGACTTCATGCTCTGATGCTACGTTTTGGTTTGGCCGCCCCTAACTCTCTTTCAACCATCCCCTACACCAGTCAGCATAGCGCGTCGTGGTAATAGGTGTTCAGGCATACGTAACACGTAACCTGCTTCAGTCTGGGCACCTGGGCAGTATCACAGCCCTCACACAAATCGAATGAGATTTGTGAGGCGCATATTTATCTAGTGCTTCCTTGTACCAATATTTATGTGTTTAAATAAATAAATAAATAAACACGTGGCCTAACCATCTCAGTCGATGAAGATTCATGAAGTCATGACATCAACCCGAACGAAGACTAAAAGAATGCAAAATTCCAGGAATAATTTAGGCACTATTATTATTCGAATTGTTATTGTATAATTATTAGGTAACTAGATTATTATGTATAAATTCCTTTTATCATAGGATTTCAATTGGCATATTAACTACTATTATATCATTTACTATTCTTAATTTGTTACCGATTGGTTATATGCTGTCTCCCTCATTCACGGCAACCTTTGACTCGTTCATATATAATGATAATTTTTTCATTTTATGGTTTGATGTGGTCTAGTAAGCCTGAATACGAACCACATCTGTTTAAAATATAAGATAACTGAGGTTGGCCAGAAAGAGAGGAGCTGCCAGATCATGAACAAATATGGGCTTAGGAGTTGGCTAAAGGTTACTAATGCCAATCGGATGTATAATTGGTCAACTCAGAGATACGAAGTTGTACTAATCGGAATTCTGATTAACGGTTTTATCACCGAAAGACATAACTTTGATAAGGTTCACTAGTGATGAAAACCTTATATTTCTCTCTTAATAAGTCGTCTTTGATTAATATGAGATATTTTCATAGTTTAAATCATGAGTTAATTGAAGCTAGACCACCATGGAAAACCTGGAGGCACTGGACGGCCGTTTCGTCTTATTTTGGGACTCCTCAGCAGTGCGCATACACGATCCCGACTGGTGAGATTCGAACCCAGGACCTACCAGTCTCGCGCCAGAGCCCTTAACCATTAGACCACTGAGCCGGCCGTCATCCAACAGTGTTAATATCTAACTTCAACTGATCCACGAAATTGAGCAACCGTTCACCGATTGTTTCCAGTGAGTTGATATCTCACAACAGACGTGGTTTGAACTCCACTGGTCACTGCTTCTCACTAGAACTCCTAGATTTACCTCTCGAAGTCGGTCACTAGTGAGCATATTATTATTATTATTATTATTATTATTATCAGAAGATTTAGGATTTAGTATTTTCATAGTTGAAAGCATGAGTCAATTGAAGCTAGACCACCATGGGAAACCTGGAAGCACTGGACGGCCGTTTCATCCTATTATGTGACTCCTCAGCAGTGCGTATCCACGATCCCAACTTATTAGTTATAGTATCTCACACTCACAGACACTTTTTGGCTTGATCTTGTATAACTTTTATTTTCTATTTTGTGGTATGATGTGGTCTGATTTGTTTGTATGCCTGAAATACAGGATTCATATAGAGGAGGCTGATTTTGGTGTATTAGACTAAACCGGCTGAATTAAGCGAGAAGCTACTATCTCAGTGGATCAATAAGGACTCAGAGTTGACTCTAGGCTACTTGTTCTGATTTATGCGTCTTTGCTCTGATCAATAAGTCGGTGCTTTAATTGGCGATAAGTCACATGATATATTCAAAGGGTCATCAGAACCTATACAGTAACTGTTTGATTTTTCAAATAATTACTTTGATCATTATAATGTAGGAATAAGAATTTTCCTTATTCTATTTATGTATACTTGGTTTTCAATGATAAATACAATCAATGTTACGAGACATGAACGACATTAATAGTTAAATACTGGAATAAGGTCATTTGTCTGACGAATGAGGCTTTCAAACTGGATTTGAGCGTTCCAATCATTAATGTTAGCAGATGTACTACAAAATTTAGGACCAAAGGATATGTTTTCAATTACTCAAGCATAACAATATCGACTATTCAGCTACAAGCATTATCCTTTGGTCCTGAATGTTGTAGTACGTCTCCTAACATTAATGAATTGAACGCTAAAATCCAGTTAGTTAAATTTTGTGTATATGTCTAAATTAAAACTTTAATAAGATCGAAGTTGAAAACTGATAAAATCCTACTGATGTTTAGTGAAAACATTATGGATTAAAAAAAGAAGAAGATATGATTGGAATCATTATAATGTAAATGGTATAGGTAATATTTTTATCAGAAGGGGTTTTGTGGATGTTATATTAATTTTTAATAGTTGAGACATTGATGGATATGTCGCTCAATTTCGTGGATCGGTTGAAGTTAAACATTAACACCGGTGAATGCCGGCAGGCTCAGTGGTCTAGAGGTTAAGTGCTCGCGCGCGAAACTGATAAGTCCGGGTTTCGGACCTCGTGAGGCGGGATCGTGGATGAGCACTGCTGAGGCGTCCCATAATAGGACGAAACGGCCATCCAGTGCTTCCAGGTTTTCAATGGTGGTCTAGCTTTAATTGATTCATGATCTCAACTATTAAAAATTAATATATTTAGTTTTACATCTTCACTAAATTAAACAGTTGAAACAGTTGTAGGTATTATTACCATGGCTTAACTTGATAATTTCGAATAAATTGAGCATTGGGTAGATTATTGTAAATAAAAATAATATATTTGTGGATGTCCAAATGAGTAGAAAAATTAGATTTTCTGACGTTTCGTGACTCAGTGTAAGCCACTTCTTCAAAGAATAAATAACCAAATTAACATTGATCCAAGTTTAAATAGTACAACGGAACAACACGAATATTAGGTGCGATCAATCAAAAAACAGGTCCGAATAAAGCAGTGTCATGTCATTTCGGTCAAGGTAATTCATAAGAGACATGTATGTTAATTTGTATGTATATATGTGTGCACTGTTAAGGATGAAAAGTGTGTGACTTTTATAAGGACAAAGGATAGAGTTTAATTTGTAACGTAATAGTGTGAATTGTAAATAATATCAGACTAGGTGACTAGGATAGATGGTAGGATGTATGGTAAGGCCTTCCTTTCAATTGAGAGCAGTAGGATTAAGCATTACATGGAACGCTTCAGCTACTCTCCTTTCTTTATAATTGGAGTGGATCTCTTCGGATACCCTGAACGAGATTGAAGAGAGGAGGAACAAGAAGACTGTGATCAACAACAACCGAACAAGAACAGAGAAAATCAAGGCACAAGCTGAATACGCAGGAGCAAACAAGTAAGTGGAGAGGAGTGTTAGAGCCGACAAGCAGAAATACGTGGAAGACCGAGCAGCGACATCAGGAAGAGCTGCAAGACAAGGAAATATGAAACAACCATATGACACAAAAAAGAAACTAGCAGGGAAATATAGTAAACCAGAAAGGCCGATCAAAGACGAAGAAGGCAAGACAATCACTGAGATTCAAGAACAGCGGAATAGGTGGGTAGAGCACTTTGAAGAGCTATTGAATAGGCCAGTTCGACAGAACCTGCTGGACAGAAGCAGCACACACAGACATTTCTATAGATTCCATCCCGCTAACAATCGAATAGACCGGCATGGCCACCAGACAAGTGAAGAGTGGGAAAGCAGCACGACCAGACAACATACTACCCACCCAAGCACTGAAGTTAGACACAGAAGTAGATGCAAACATGCTCCACATTCTACTTAGAAGGATTTAGGAGGAAGGATAAGTGCTAACAAACTGGAAAGAAGGATACCTCATCAAGATGCAAAAGAAAGGTCTGGGCAAGTAAGAGAACTATGGAGACATCACACTAATATATGTATCAGGAAAAGTCTTCAACTGTGCTGTTGAACCGAACGAAAGACTCAGTAGACGCACAACTTCAATATAAACAGACCGGGTTCTGTAAGGATCGGTTGTTCACAGATCAAATTGAGACACTATGGATCATCGTTGGACAATCAATTGAATGGAATTCGTCACTACACATCAACTTCCTTGACTTTGAGAAAGCATTTGACAGTGTGGATAGAAGGACCTCATGGGACATTATTCGGCATTCTGGTGTACGTGAAAAGTCATCACCATCATAAGGGATTCATAAGACGGACTACACTGTAAGGTTGTATATTTAGGACAGTTAACAGATGCATTTCAAGTGAAGGCCGGAATCACACAAGGCTGCCTACTCTCACATTTTTCTTTCTTTAGGTGGTTGACTGGATTATGAAGACCTGGACATCTGACGGGAAGCACGGAATACAATGGATAGCTTGCTTTTAACTAGACGATTTGTATTTTTATCCCATACACACGACCGAATTCAGGTCGAGACAACCATTGTAGCAGCAGCCTCTGAATCAGTAGACCTCAACATACACAAGGGGAAAAATAAGATCCTCAAATACAACACGGAGAACACCAACCCAACCACACTTTATGGGGAAACTCTGGAAGATGTGGAAGCATTAACGTATCTGGTCAGCATCATCGATGAAAAGGGAGGATATGATGCTGATGTAAATGTCCAGACTGGCAAAGCGAGGACAGCATTCTTAAAGTTGAAGAACATATGGAACTCAAAACAATTGTCAACCAATATCAAAGTCAGAATTTTCAATACGAACGTCAATATACTTCTACTGTACATAAGTTATACTTGGAGAATCACCACAGTCGTCATCAGAAAGTACAATTTTCTACGCAAGATACTCAATGCCTGTTGATCGGATACCATGTGCAACAGCCTATTGTGGTAGAGAACAATCCAGTTTCTATCTGAAGAAGAATATAGGAACAGACGTTGGAAGTGGATAGGACATACATTGTAGAAATCATCAAACTGCATTATTAAGTAAGTGCTTACTTGAAACCCTGAGGGGAAACGAACAAGAGGAAGGCCAAAATGCACTCTGTATCGAAAACTGGGAGGAGATATTAAAAGAATGAATAGCAACTGAAAAGAACTGGAAAGGATTGGCCAGGACAGAGTTGGACGGAGAATGTTGTGAGGACTTCCGTGAGGGGTAACATTCGCTAGTAAGTTTATCAATGTCATTTTACTTAATAGTAAAGTAAATGATTTGAAATTTAGTCAGACACCATTTAAAGTTCTCGAAATCCGTAGACTCATTAGTCGCCATTTTGTATTGCATGAAACAATATCACTTTATGTGAAATGTTATTCGTCAAAAATACTCTGTACTCCAGGGAAGAAAACTGGAGTATAAATTTTAAAAACTATCAGTTTAATAAAAATGATAATTAATATAGTTTCCTAAATGATAGTTTTGGCAAATAATGGTTACATTTAATTATCAGAAGGATGCATATGTACACCTTCAAACACCCCCAAATGCCCTGGTACGGCCGAGAGTGGGGAGAGTACGCTCTCCCTCTCCAAATGCTCTCATATGGCCACACGTATATAGCCTCTAACAGGGAAGTCCTACTCACTGCCTTCTCGTGGCGGGGGTGTTGTTTACGAAAGTGAGAGGACGAAAAGCGAATGTCCGGAGCTTTAATCGGGTCGGTGGACATGGAAAGTCCACCTAGTAGAGTTGGAAAACCATGATTCCAAACCAATGGTGCACATGAGCTCCAGTATCCTGAGAGAACAAATGGCGTATGAACCAATTGTTGGTCACCGCCTACCATGGGACTGCATCTCCTTACGATGCTCCACTGTCTTGTGGGTTAGACCTTTAGGTCGAAGGCTCGGGGTATGGCCCCCTAAGAAAACCATCTGCTTCAGTTTGGGCACCTGGGGAGTATCACAGCGCCCACACAAATCTCTTTTGATTTGTGCGGCACATATTTATCTGGTGCTTCCTTGTACCAATATTTATGTGTTTAAATAAAATAAAATAAATAACACCTTCAAACTGATCATAATTTTTTATGAGAACTGTCATGGTTTGGCAACAACACTTCATTCAGATGAGATCAGGAAAAATTATCAAAGTTTAACAACATCAATTAAATGAATAGAATCTGATCAATCTATTCACTGATTGAGTGTAAATATCTTTCATTCTACTCTGTTACTTTTTTTTGCATCATTCCTCATATGATTACAATTTATCTCATTGATCTATGCAGCCAATTTCGCTTAGTAATCATGAAACTGTCAATATTCTTATTTTAATAGTATTTTTAACATTTATGTTTCATTATATAGTTGAAATCATGAGTCAATTGAAGCTAGACCACCATGGAAAACCTGGAGACACTGGACGGCCGTTTCGTCCTACTGTGGGACTCCTCAGCAGTGCGCATCCACGATCCCGCCTCGCGAGTGAGATTCGAACCCAAGACCTATCAATCTCGCACCAGAGCGCTTAACCTCTAGGCCACTGAGCCGGCATTCAACGGTATTAATGTCTAACTTCAACTAATCCATGAAATTGAGCAACCGTTCACCAATTGTCTTCAGTGAGTTGATATCTCCCAACTGAACTGGTTGAACTCCACTGGTCACTGCTTCTTACTAGACCTCCAGGAAATACCTCATGGAGTCAGTCACTAGTGAGCATATGACCATTAAGAGAAGAGGGTTTTGTGGAGATTTTAGTAATTTTTTATATAGTTGAAATCATGAGTCAATTGAAGCTAAATCTCAACTATATATAAAAAAGTAGTCGGTTTCATTAATCAGTTCATCTTATTACCCTGATTTTATCTTTGTTTAAATTTAAGAAGGAAATTAAATGAATGAAAATGTATCAATAACCATTTAGAAGAAAGACAATCTAAACTAACATGCCTTATCCATTCACAACTTTTTGAGTACACTACAAACATCTTTCATATCGAAAAGTTCTTACTTATATTCTAATCAATAACAATATTCTTTCTCAAGTGTTTTATTATTGGTTAATGAAGTATGTTCTTCTCTCTGCTACCATTCATTTATCATATGGTCAATGCTTGAAACTATGATCGTTAGTTAATGAATGGGATAAATTAGTAACTGATTAGGGTTTATTTAAAATACTTTCCTAGTCAATAAGACAAAATAACTAAAAGGTCTTTGAGTTCAAAATACTTTAGGAATTCGGTATCGAAAAGATTATACATAAAGGTTTATTGTATGAATGCTTCTGTATTAATGTCGATTTCATAGATATGAATTTCATTAGTTTGTGACTGGAATTAAGATTTAGGGAACAGGTTTTTATATAGTATACATTAGCTGTGTGTACCTTAATCCAAGCATGTTGACGTTACTGATGAGATTGAAATATATGATTCATCAGAACGTAAACAGATTCTTAGATTCTATCTCTTTAGTATTACTGAATAAGGATTAAAAGGAAGAGACTTAAGCTTTTCCTCGATCATGAAGGGAAACACACTGTACAGCTATATCATAGAATGAAAATCAACTTTGAAGCCTTTAACTAATTATTCTGGGTTTACTCATAAAACACTCTTTACTATTAACCTTTTTCCTAATATGATACATTATGCTTGACTCAACTCTTGATTCAAATCCTTAAGACAACTTCTGAAGTAATTAGACTTATGACTATATTGAAGATGGATACGAATTGTGATAATAAGAGATTATCAACTTGACATTCGACTTATGACCTATCTTCAGTTTACTGGACCAATAGACACAGCTATCATCTACGTAACCACAATGCAAGAGAAAAAAAAGAGAAAATCGTTTTTTAAACGTGTTAATTGTACCCCGACGCAAACAAACGAAAGCAGTATTTGCAGATTAACTGTGTTGATATCTAAAGTGTTACCAAAAGGGTGATAAGTCTTCTAATTGAACGTTAAGTTCGGTTCCTAAGCTCTTCTATTAACGACCAGGCTTAATCTACACAGCGACTTGAACACGAGAGAAAAGGCGTGAAATATGGAAGAAACGTCTTACTCCATGGTTCGTTTGTGTACAGAGAATCTAGGGTATTTATGGCATTTTAGATGGCCTTGGACTTTCGGAAAATTCTGGAACGCTATTAAACATAGTAGCAGTATAGGTAATCATTCAATCAGAAGTGGGACAAGTAATTTTTCACTTTCTTGATATTTCTGGCAAATCTTTTATTGAGTGTCAATTGGATTAGATGTTCCCCAGCGTTTTCAGAACCTATTCTGGCTTTTCTCGAGGAATTTTCTGGATCCCAGCAACAAGGGCGATAACATCACTATTTTGAGTAGAGTACAGATATATAATTTACAGCTACACTTGTTACGAAAAGATTGAAATTTCATTCTAGCAACTTATGTTCAGAAGAAAAAGAGACCTGAGAGCCCGGTTATTGCTTTTTTCAAGAACTATTGTGTCTGGCAGAAGTATAGCAAAGGGGTGAGCTGAAAACAACCTTAATGAATCTTTAGATAATTCTTAGACAGTCAGAAAACATCTTTGTAAATGGATAATTTTTGGCAAAGAAAACAATAGCGTTTCAAAGCGTAGACAGATTTCACACATCCTATTGTGACGAAAACTATTTTTTGTTATCATTTTAAACGTTCTTAGCATTATGCAAAGATCCTTACACTTCTCATCATACCTGTTATTTGAATGTTGTGAAAAACGTAAAAGTAGCACTCTCGATTCTGATTGGTCTGTCAGCATACCATAGTTTTACCGTGTATCTATTAGTGTTAAGTTCCATAGATCATTAATAGAACATGAAAGAATAGTTTATGCATTATTTTGAAAGGACTGAGTGAAATATTCTACTAGAAAGTACTAAACAATTAATATTTCCACATTTTACATTAAATATGCTACTAAATTTCGGTGTGAAAGGGTTTGATTTGATTGAATCAAACTGAATGATACATGTGTTAGGTGGATAATTGAAAGTATTCAATAGGAAGATCTAAATTAAGCTGTTTGCGTATCATTTACTAAGATAGTGTATGGATGACCTAACTGCTATTACTAGCTTCAGTATTGGCATCGAGAGCGTCCGATACCAGGTTTAAATATATCCCTGAGAAGTCATTTCGGTGATACTGTAGTGAAGGAAAACACAGGTGAGGACAACCGATTATGTGTTTAGCACAAATTACAAAGTTGCTTCATAAAGTAGGAAAAGCAAACTCTGATACTTCATTTGCAAAAATGTTCATTAATTGTCTCAGGCTTCATTGTCTCTTGATTTTCACACCAATTGCTTTCTGTTTCTTTTCTTCCCTTCTCAATTTTCTCAATCTTCTGCTGCCAGATATTCTATTCCCGATTCACGGTATATACTACTTATGTTGATATAAGTAGCCCACACCACAATACCAAAAATGGAGCTGGTTGGTGTGATTTCTCTTCTTCAGATGTATTATGGCTCTTCGGGTTACAACTAACTTTTATCAATGATAGACTATGACCTTGTATTTTGTTGATGACCCTAATTCACTGGGTAATAAACTCTATAAACGAAGGTTCGTTGAAGTGGTATTTTGGTGAATGATTTAATTTAGATGTTAAATTTGTAACAGAGTGTTCTCAGTGGGGGATAACAGTTGTTTCGTAACAGTGGGCACCCGCGGCCTCATCTGAGATAGAGATAAGGACCTTAACATGTTGAAACGAACCATTATAAAAACAGTCAGCCGGCGTCCAAATAAAGTTAATCTGTTATAAATACAACCTACGAAATATTTTACTGGATTTGAAGGACTTCTGGAATGTATTTCAGGTCAAATACTTATAAGAGTACTCGGCTGTTCATCAGTTTATATAACAAACAGATAGAGGATTGATCCGATTATTATCTTACTAGGCAAAGACCTAGCTGAATATTTGACTAGTCGTCAGTAATTTCCATTTTTCTAATCTTAAAAAAAACATTGAGTGACTCTCAAGTGTATTCATTACTGAATAACATAATTACAAAAATCAATATTTGTAGTCATTAGTACTTCTTGATTACTTATCATTCATTGTTTCCCGAATCCAACTTAACTTTAGTGTCATTCTGAAATGAAACTCCAGTGAAGCAGTTTTTAATTGGATAGTGAAATGTACTATTCTAAACTTTTCCTAGTTTACATATGACACAGTGATTTGGCGTGTTGTTGTCTGTGTTACTGATTTATTTTCAGTCAGTTAGCGTACTGCTGAGGAGTCTCATACTAGGATGAAACGGCTGTCCAGTGCTTCCAAGATTTCAGTGGTGACTTTACTTTGATCGGTGCATGATTTCAACGAAACCCTGTTTTAATTAGACTCAGAGCGATATCAAAACGCTATTAATTCTGTCAAGATCAATCCGTGAAAAACAAAGTGTAAATCAAACAAGTTTTAAAGCTATAAAACTTACTGTAGAATATTTTTCGATACTGACTATTTCAAATTATCCTATAGTATTCATCATGTTAGATGGAAGCGATATGTGTTAGTTGACCGATTAGATTTTGAATTGCTACACGTTCAAATAGTCAAAATGTCTGTAACATTTTTCAAGTTATCTTTGATAGCATAATGCCATCTTGACTAATATAAATTTTATAAAAGGGCGGTGAGACTGTGCTGTGTACTACTGATGTTCACTGATATAAGTAGTATGTATCACTAGTTGAAAGTGGAATACCTGGCTTCAGATGGGTGAGAAAATTGAAGAGAAGAGAACGAGAACAGGGAGCGATTGATATGAAAACGAAGGAACAACAAAGTCCGAGACGATTTATGGATATCTTACAAATGAAGCGTTTACTGTATGGTTCTCAGATCTTACCGAGATCTTCTGTAATGTTGTATTCGAATACATTTGATTGTTCCCGCCTGTGTTCTCGCTGCCTTATAACGAAGATTATTATCAGGATAAATTAAAATTTTATCAAACATTACTCTGTAATTATATACGGTGGGAGTATAATTTGCAGATGACCTTTGAGTGATGCTGAAGTGACCTTGAGAACGTCCAACTACTAACTAGGACTAAACGAGGATTATAAACTATTGTGAGGAATTAGAATTATGATTTACAGTTGATGGTTAGGGTAAGGAATTAGATTTAAGGTTTTCATCACGAACTGATGCTAGCTAAAAGGTCAAAATGATATTTAGCCAAATGAATGATTGGATTTCGCGCCAGAATCCGTGTTCTGTTATCTTATATCTGATTGGCTTGTCTATAAATCATAGTCTCGTCGATCAAATCGCCAAAAGCACCACAACGACAAAATTAAATCTACGTTCTAAGTCATTTTCTCTTTGGATTTGATTTAGATTATTTCAAATCAGTTAAGCAAAAATATGGAGTAAAGATAATGATTGATGGATTGAAAAATGGTTTTCCCTAATTTACAATAACTAAAAAAATTATTCGACAGATGAGTTACGCTAGTTGCTACAAGATAGAACATCAACAGAATATTAAAGATATAGTCAATTGCAATCATCTGCCCGTAGTTCGAAATAATATTTCTAAATAGAATCCGGAATAAAAAAACCTTAACCTCAAATATTCGATTACTGATAATTATTCTAAAGGTGAAATATTCCTATATACAACTGATCATAAGGTAAACAGATTGAAGATGCTGTGGCGATTCCAGTCAGCTAAAACGGCTGAACATAACAATTGAGAGTAAAAACAATAATCAGAATAGCTAAGGCTTAATAGTGTAAGGTTAATAAGTTATTTCAATTATAATAGTTGAGATCATGAGTCATTTGAAGCTAAACCACCATGGAAAACCTGGAAGCGCTGGACAGCCATTTCGTCCTACTGTGGGACTTCTCAGCAGTGCGCATCCACGATCCTGCCTCTCGAGATTCGAACCCAGGATCTATCGGTTTCGCGCGCGAGCACTTAACCTCTAGACCACTGAGCAGGCATCCAACGGTGTTTAATACATACAAATAAAGTAGATGACGTTATAACATATAATAATGATCAAATAATTAATCATAATTGATACTCAAGACTAGTTTAAAGTTTAAGTTTCAGCTAGATAAACTAAAATATCAGTTTTCTGATTGTTTCCTGATGAGAATCAGAGAATAAAATCATATTAATTTATTCATTACCTTAATCCTGGTTCATTTTCTTTAAACAACAGTCAAAATAAACTGATACACAACCACAAAAGATACAACTATGACACAAAATTATGCTAAAAAACAAAACAAACAGCTAAATTAACGTACGACATTCAAAGTATTGAAACACTAGACTTTATTTAAGAATAACTTCATTATTGTCGAAAAGTCTACTTCAGTCTACTTCAGTCACTTCAGTTTTTCGTAGATTTATTCTTAAGTTTCTTTAATGATCGCAAGCATGGGTATAAGTACTTATCTACCAAGTCCCTTTTTACTGAAATTATTTTTCTGTTCCTTGTTATAAAAGAAAAAGTAACATCTGTATACCTGATGAACACTTTCCTTTCATTTTTCGAAGAAAATTATTTCTATCAGACAATTTTATGATAATTCCGTTCAAGTTTCAAGATATTTCTAAACATCATATGTGTTACAAACGTCTGAGAACTGTATTCTTCTTGTTTGCATTATTCAATTTTTAAAGGTTAGCGCTCCGCAGACTCGATATTTGACGTAGAGCGTGGCACAGACCTCATAAAAAAAAGAAACTGGAACGGCGAGCAGAATCACTGTAAGAACCACTGCTTTAAAGGGGGGGACGAGTGTGGTTTGTGCTACTTATATCGACATAAGTAGTATATAACTCTAGTCAGGAGTAGAAAGTTAAGAAGATCAAAGAAAAAAGAACTAAAACAATGAATGATTGATATGGAATCAAAAGAACAATAAATTCTGAGACAATTGACTGATATCTATAAAAGGAACAGTCAAGTTTGAGAAAATTGATTGACATTTCGCAATTGAAGTATTTACTGTATGATTCTCAGATATTACTAAGATGTTCTGTAACTTTGTGTTTAAATACACTCGATTGTCCCACACGTCTTCTCATTCACTACAATACATAACGACTAGATGTGAGATCAAACTCAAGACTTCAAAGTTTCACAATGAGCTCATTTCAATTTATGATGAATATAAAAAAGATTTAAGATTATTTTCATTATTATCAGAATGGGTTTTGTGGAGATTTCAGTATTTTCATAGTTGAAAGCGTTAGTCAATTGAAGCCAGATAACCAGGGGAAACCTGGAAGCAATGACCGCCGTTTCGTCCTATTGTGGGACTCCTCAATGTCAGTGCACATCCACGATCCCGCACTCGCGAGATTCGAACCCAGGACCTACCAGTCTCGAGCCAGAGCACTTAACCTCTAGACCACTGAGCCTGCCGGTATCCAACGGTGTTAATGTCTATCATCAACTGATCGACGAAGTTGAGCAACCGTTCTCCACAAAACCCCTCCTGATATTATACATATATATTATTATTTATACAATTAATCAACATTATATATCAAACTTACGGTGATACAGTTTCTTCTGGCATTTATCAATGTGAATTAAACTGTTTGTTTGGATTTTTTTATCCTAATAAATACATTAAAATATGTCCCGTTGATAAATTTGAATAATGGTAGAAACCAAATGATGTATAAGTTTATCCTTTATTATTTGAAACAAAAAAGCGTTTCTTTTTTTTTGGTTGTTGCCGTCGTTGCTGTTGTTGTCGTTGTTGTTGTTGTTGTTGTTGTTGTTGCTGGGGCAAACACTACTACTAATGTAATTTATTAAATTTACTATAAAAATTATAAAAATTTACATTAAGATAGATAGATACTTTTAAAAAAAAAAGAATCACTAACTCTAATAATAGTTTCCAACGTCATTTATCATTTGCCCAGCCCAATTTTAATCAATACAACCAATCAAAATAAACTATTTTCTTGAAAGGTATGTATGTATGATTATATATATATATATTAGAATTTAAAAGAGTTAATCAATACTTTAAAGGTCATATCTCTCTATATGAGTTTGTTTTTTTTTATTTTTTTTATTTTTAAGTTTATCACTCCTTTCATTCTTATAGTAGAGTAACAATCTCCTCTCTTATTAATCAATAATATAGAAAATTTTTTTCTCCCCCCTTCCTATCTGTATATGTTATTACGTCTATCCTAATCATATATATATATATATATATAGAAGAATGAATTTGATTCATAGGGGGGGGAATTTCTAATAAGATTGAGTGGGAGGTTTTTTTTTCTTTCGATATAACATTATCTGCCTGATTATTTTGATTAGCTGACAGGATCAGTTATTTTTTTTTAATTTTTTTTTGAAAAAATTGTCTTGAATAGTTGGATTCATGAGTCGATTGAAGGTAGAGCATCATGGGAAAACTTGAAATCATGAGACAGGTGTTTTATCCTGGGTATGGGACTAGTGAGCTATGTGAGACCATGATCCCGTACATGGAATTCGAATCCAGGATATTCGATCTCACGAGTGAACACTTAACCTCTAGACTACTGAGATGATATCCAACGGTGTTAATGTCTAACTTCAACTAATCCATGATATTGCATCACCGTCCACCATTGTCTTCAATAAGTAACTGTCTCACAACAGACACGCCGAACTTCATTTGTTACTATTTTTCACTAGAACTTCAGGAAATACCTCTTGAATACAGTTACTAGTGAGCATCCTGATTTTCCATGGTGGTTTAGCTTTAATCGACTAATTAATTCAACTACTGAATTACTACAATCTCCATAAAACCTCCTATGTGACATAAATATCTTTCTTAAAATAATAAAAAAACTAAGATAAGGTAAGAGAAGTCTTTATTTATTTATTTAAACACATAAATATTGGTACATGGGGGCACCAGATAGATATGCGCCACACAAATCTCATTCGATTTGTGTGAGGGCTGTGATACTGCCCAGGTGCCCAAACTGAAACAGGTGATTTTCCTAGGGGGCCACACCTCGAGCCTTTGACCTAAAGATCTGATCCACAAGGCAGTTGAGCATCGTGAGGAGATGCAGTCCCATGGTAGGCGGTGACCAATGATTGATTCGTACGCCATTTGTTCCCTCAGGATACTGGAGCTCATGTGCACCATTGGTTTGGAATCATGGTTTTCCAACTCACCTAGGTGGAGTTTCCATGTCCACCGACCCGGTTAAAGCTCCGGACATTCCTTTTTGGTCCTCTCAATTTCGTGAAGAACACCCCCGCCACGAGAAGGCAGTGAGTAGGACTTCCCTGTTAGAGGCTATATACGCGTGGCCATATGAGAGCATTTGGAGAGGGAGAGCGTACTCTCCCCACTCACGACCGTACCAGGGGATTCAGCGAAGAAAATCTTTTTTTTTGATGAAATCATTTACTTAATTTGTACATTCGTATTTATAGTTGTATGGTAGATATTTATGTCTATAGAAAGATATCTGTCATATATATCAAGTGGACAATTATCTTTCATAATTCTGACCTGTAAATTATTTTCGTCCTTCTGTTTTTCGCTTTATCCCACTCTCCTGATTTTTACGCAACTTCATTTGGTATTTGAAGTCTAGAATCACTTTATAATCTAATCTTTTCTATTCTTCTATAGACATACATTAGTCATACAACTATAAATACAAATGTACAGCTTAAGGAAATGATTTCGTCGAAAAGAAAATTTTCTTCACTAGATTCTCTTTATATTGATTCAGTAACATACCGGATTATCTTAAGCGCTTAAGTACTCTAATGTTTGGTAACATGACTGCTGACAATCGATATTATTAAAAAACAACAAGTGTATCTATGATGAAACCAAAACCTGATTCATTGTTTTTCTGGTTCATACATGTATTGAGTACTTAATCTAGTTGTTTATCTGACAAAAGATAAAAATCATATTTAACCTCTTAATTACCTTCGAAGGCAATATTGTTTATTTCGTCAAGTTAGGTTAGTAAAACTAACTATAAGGCGAGGTCCCACTTGAATTTCTATCAGACGTTTTAATAATGTAAGTATCTATGTTGGGAACATGAATTCAAATAGTCCCAGGTCAGCTTCTTTATTCCACTTTAATACCTAACCGAGGTTGGGAGATTACTAACATTAATTATTTGATAAAATGCACCTGGAGCCCCTCTGGGGCTACTGCCGATCCCAAGCCTGGACAAAGGAGGAGGGTTGGGTATAGCGTTAGCAACCCCATCCTGTAGAAAACTAACTCGCTAAAAAACGTCAATCAGAAGAAAATAATTCAAACCATTTAAAATCCGTCCTGGGAGTTAGAAGGTCTTCATTTAGAGGAGTTATGAAGTCTCATTATGAAAGCAGAGTTCCTTCGGGAGTCACGAGTTTCATGCCCCTTCTGACAACCAGAGCAACCATTAATTTAGGTACATGGAATGTTAGTACAATGTGGGAGACCGAGCGATTCATCCAAATTGCTTCAGAAATAAAAAGATACAACGTGAAGGTGCATGGAATCAGTGAAACATAATAAACTTAGTAAAAATCTTCAATATGTGATCCACAGCTTGTCCCGTAGACCTCGATCTTGATTGGTTATTATTGACCTTTAACATGTCGTTGTCTACTTTATTTTGGTTGTATTTCCTATTGATTTGATTCTTAGTCTCATATTTGTCCATGATTTTTCTAATTGGTTGATAGATTCGGTCGATTTCAATGTTTTTGTTGATTGCCGATCAACCTGAGTGCCAAGCTTCTAAAAATTCTCCGGTGTTCTTAGAGCTGATCAAAGTCAAACAACTGTTGAAAACCTGGAAGCACTGGACAGTCCCTGATTTCAATGAAATTCAGCAGTCTCAATTACTCCATAATGATAGTTATCATGTACTCACTAGTGACTAGCTTCGAGAGGAAGTTTTCTGAGTTCTAACCAGAAACAGTGACCAGTATATGTAACCGTGTCAAGCGTGAGGAAGGTACCCATCGAAGACAATGGAAGATATCTGCGTAGTATGGTGGATTGATTGACATCAACACCGTTGGATGCCGGCTCCATGGTCTATGGGTTGAGCATCGACGTGCAGGACCCAAAGTCCTGGGTTAGATTCCTGCGTACAGGGTTGTGTATGACCACAATACTCAGTAAGAGAGTTATTCATATATAGCGAAAATCAAATGTAACTAAACAATGAACATAGGCGTTAAAAGATCTAATAATAGAACATGTATTTATTTTTTAATGTATTGATAAGTAAGTAATAGAATAAAAGATAAATTTAGGATTTAGTTAAAAATGCATTGGATAAATATACATTACGACGAATAACATTAGGGTCACGTCGATTTTTTTTTTAATAAATTTTTTTTGTCCCCCTTAATCAAAAAATTTTCATCCCATTTTCCAATTTTTTCAATCCGTTTCGTCCAATGAAATTCTTAGTTGTAAATGCGTTATAATTGGTTATGTAATTCTTGAAATTCGTATAAAAGCTCTGTACTTATCAATATAGATAATTTTCTTCACAATATGGACGTCAGTAACGCGCAAATTAGAGGCTCCGTTGTTCCTCACGTAGTCACAGAAACGGAAAATGTATTTTTGAATACATTGTATCTGGTAGCGTTTGCATCACTGGGAGCGTTAAAGAGCGCCATTAGAACTTATGAAATAGCAACGTACTGCCATTATGCGGTGAGAGATTCTCATTCCCATGGAGATCGGAAGCCGTATATTAAATTTGTATGTTGGAGAAAGAGATATAAAACACCAAGCGGTTCTTCGCAGCCGATTAGACGAAGGAGGTAATTTGATTAGTGTTATTATATTGTTCATTGAGGACTTCAATGGACACACAATGTCCGGCCTTCATCTTTTGTAAGTTTCTTGAAGGTTATTGGACTGTTGTTCGTGGGAATGTGCATCACAATCACGAGTGCAATTCCCTGAGGTACGTCTGTAACACATGGATGCGCCGATTAACGGCGGCGGAATTGGAAACAGTGAAGCCACTGTTGATATCTGGAACACCAGCATTCAATGTTATACACTATGCGTACCAATCCTATGGGAAACGTCTTACTGCTCAAGATGTTTTCAATATGCTATAGCTGCTGCCATAACGCAGGTGTATCCCAATTCACACCACCTTTTGTGCCGCGTGCACTTGCTTCGAAATGTCATCAAGAGGGTAAGCTTTCCTTTCTTTAGAATTAACCCACTCATCGTATTCGTAGAGGCTACGAACTGATCTTCAAATATTCTACCGTCTTATGGTAACAAGAAATGTGGAAAGGTAAATCGAAATATGCTTTACAATGTTTTGTAGCTTCCAACGGTATGTGCCATTTGTCGAAGCAGCAGACGGAAATTTCTACCAATATTTGAGAGATCAGTTATTGTCCAAAAAGCACAAGTGGTCGAACGCTTTTAGACCATCTGCAATGCTAGATCAAAGCAATACAAATTTCGTTGAGACGACAAATCGAATTTTAAAGTTGCATAAGCTGAGCAGAAGAACACCCGTGTTCAGATCGATATTTAGTGTTCTGCTTCGCACTGGATATTGGATAGAAGCTAGAGTTCAAAAGTACTCCAGTTGCTTTACGATGGATTACCTACTACCATCACAATGCCCATCGTCCGAAATACCTCAGGCACCCACCGTCAACAGAACGTAGATTTGGGTGCTACCTTAAATGATAACGAGATTGAAGTAATATCTATGAACTCAGAAGAGTTTACGGACCGAGACAATGAAGAAGACGAACGTGCGCACAATGACCGACTGTGATATTTGCCATCTACGTCAGCCGCCCAGTGAAATAGCTGATGGAAGTGCTTGGATTTTTTGTCCATGCAACGCTATGTTTCATTCGTTCTGTGCCTACGACCCAACAGAAGTATCACCTGGGTTCAACTGTCCCATGTGCGGCGCTGTCACTGACTCATAGTGGAGTCATTGATCAGGACCTAAGGACCTGTGTAGAGACCTAGTAAAGGCCCTTTTCAGAGCCACCCACAATTTGATTTAAATTTTGTTTGAATTTCTTGTTTCCATTTTAAGGAGGAGTCATGAAACCATCAATAATTCATTTTACATTGATATGATTTGATTAATAGGTACAGTAGATCAGTTCACTAGTACAACAAGATAATTTCTATTGCTAAGGTCAAGTGAACAGACACTGATCGGTCATCACAATTCCATAGTAATGAAGATGTAAAATCACTTTTTCTAGATTAATAATAATAAAGTGATCATCGATCACTTTATAATTTTGTCAACAGCTTTTAAGGTTTTTCAAATTTAAGGTTTCAGTAAACGATTCCGTACAGAAAACAACGTCATATAATGAAGACTTACATGTCTAACAAGTCATTAATAATAATAATAATAATAATAATAATAATAATAATGGAACATACGAAATGTAATAAGAATGTTTCTTATGAGATTTATCACTGCATTGCAAAAATTCGATACAGTGATAAATGTCATTTAGACGTCTGATAAATAAATGTACAGTTTAACTTAACAGATTGAAATACGATATTCTAAATACATAATGGTTACTTGATACAATTGACCTTATTCACATTAAGTCATATAATTGAAATAGAAATTTATTTCGCTAGACATAGACTTGTTCATTGACACTTAATTCAACCTATATTACATATGCTTTTCAAAAAAGGTTATTTTTTCAACATTCAGCGATTTAGTGTTTGACAGTTTAAGAGTAATTATTTTCCCTTTTAACGGAAAATGTACATACAGTTATTCATTGTTCGTCCAGTATGTTTAACAAAGGGAACTGTTGAATTGGAAATATAATTCCAGACTTTCTAAATAAATAACGTTTACAATGTTATTTACAAATGACAATAAAAAATTCAGATCATTATTTTGAAAGGCTGTGCACTTAAAAAACATTGGCTGTTAACATCACCTGCCAAAAAAATGTTATGCCCATCTCACAAATACAATTACCGTATTACATGACTGAGTACAACACTAACATGTATTTTCGGTGATCATTAATAAGTGATCAACTACAAATAATGTACAGGTCAACATATTTTATGCTTTTAATGGATTTGCAAAAAAAACCTGGATAACAATATTGCGTTCATTTACGACACCCTTTTCAAAGCTAAAATGATAAAGTTTTTGGTATTAATAATAACGGTTTGCAAAATAACTGAATTATAAAGACTATTTGCTTTTTTCTCAGACATTATTTACTAATTTCAGACAGCGTAAAAGTTGCTTCATTTACCCATCTTTTACGGTTAGCGTGACTTCGGCATGCTCCATTCACTTTCTCTTCATCATAATTTATTCATATATTTACAAGAATATAACGTTTATTAAAAGAGTGAACTATGTGTTAAATTAACTTATGGGAATACTTAAATGGAAATATCGTTTAAAAATCCCAATCATATTAAAAGACTAATATTTGAACGAAGAATATTCTTTTCGATAAATTCTCTTCAGGTTCTACAATTATATATCCATATTAATAATCCGAAAAATTGGCCAGGTTAAAGGCAAAGTACATAGTTTAATGCATGTAAATTTAGGAATGTCAAATCAAATAGAATAAAATTGTTAATGTTGATATGACTCATATAGAATGTTAACTTGAATCTGTATATACGTAAAGTGAAAATTTAAGATCTGTGATCAGAATATAAATATGGGTCAGATAGGGTGAGAGAGATATATGATAGTGCAATTACAATTCGATTAAGTGGAAGACTAGATGTGTGAAAAATTAGTGAGACGTAATAAGGAGGGATCAATGCGATGTGAATGAATCATGTTTAGGGGGGATTAATAATGATATTTAACCAATAATAATAATAACAATAATAAAATACAAAGATTTGTGAATAAAGATAAGAGACAATTACATTTGACTACGAAAGGTCGTAAGTACATAGTCAAATTAGGTCATACAATAGCTAAGATGATTGTTCATTAATTGGCCTTGTGGTTGGCCAAGGGAGAAGTAGGGGTTGGAGATATTTCTTCTGTACACATAGCTCAGGTTTCTTCATTCTGATGGCTACTGCCTCCGCCATTTGAAGGACTTTAAGCCTGACAAGCTTAGGCAAAAAATTACTGACCCTAAAAATAATTGAAAAAGATTGGTTTATACTGGCACTATGACCAGTTTGTACTAAATGGGCCAAAATCGAGCTGTTTACTTTCTTCATCAGACCTTTGCTTAGCCACGCTGGGAGGTGTTCACGAGCACGAAAATGTAGATTCCTAGAACTTCGACCAATATAACTTGCTCCACAGGAGCAGTCGAACTGATAAATACAAAATGAAGTGGTCATTCTAGGAACTTCATCTTTAAGCCTCGGTGTCACCATTGGACGCGTAGAAATTCTATTTGATTTGACATTCCTAAATTTACACGCATTAAACGATGTACTTTGCCTTTAACCTTGGCCAATTTTTTTGGGAATTATTTTATTTTGGAACCCTGAAGAAGAATTTTATCGGAAAAAGAAATATTCTTCGGTTCAAAAATTATTTGTCTTTTAAATGGAAATATGTTTACTAATTGTGTATTAAACATTTGAGACTACCCTTTGCTAATTCAATAATCACCATTATCAACTATTAATAACAGCTGTCAGTTTTTTCAAAAATTAACTTTCAATGATCTACACATTATTATTATTACTCTTGTCACGATAACTGATAACTTTAGTTGCATTTCTACTTCATAAAAAAAGAAGTTATCCCGATATACATTCACTAACAGCAGTATAGCAGGGTAATGAAATGGATTTGTTTTTGTTTTTGCCGAAGTTAAAATTTTTTTTACAAAACTCTGATGGAACAATGCGAAAATAGTTAATTATTGTAAATAATAATCCGATGTAAAAATGTCAATTCTTACATCCAATAAAAGAACTTTATTCTAGTTTGATTTGAACGAATCAAATTACAAAACTGCACCATTTACAACCAATTAAAAAAATTATTACAGGTGACAAAATGTTTGTTCATTTGCACTTGAGCACACACATTCAAAAACAAATTCACCAATCACCAATTGCTAAATTTTTTTCACATCCTTCATTTTCGAAAAAAAAGGGTGGTAGGGGATAATACGAGCCGTGATTCTAATGTCAACCCATTACGACCACTTCGTTACACAAGACATACGGAATAGATAAGCATTTCGAAAAAACATGAAACTATTGAATGAAGAAATAAAGCCATGGACTAATCCAAATAGAAATTAAAAGCGAAATAATGTCCTAATAAGAATAACGTTATCTTAATGATTAAAATTAAAGACTATTTGGCTACCTAATAATGTACTCTTGTAGGATAAATAACCATTACGATGTGTCTTCCCTTAGTAATATTAAACCTTAAAATAATGTCACCCCTTGATCATATATTTTGCATACATATTATGCTATCAGCACTCAGTGGCCGAGTGGATAACGCGATGGCGTTTGAAGCGAGGGTACTGGGTTCGAGTCCCAGAGTGAACATTAACTCTGAGATGTAGGTACATCCAGATGACGAGCCCCAAACAGGACGAAACGCGTTTTGTCCTGGATTCCACTGCTATCCACTATCCATCTTCGCTTACCATGCTTGTGAATTTAGGCTATATCGAGGCAAAATGCACAGTATGCACATATGCCAATTAGAGACTGACCATTTGCAGTCCAAAAACATCAATGGGAAGATTCAAACAAACAATACTAAGTGAATTATTATGCTTCTGCCCGAAGTTTGTGCTGTTGATATCGTTCAGAAGGACGATGAAAGCTAGACGACCCAAGCATCCAGCTCAGAGAACAAAACTCCATCAAAATCATCCACCAAAGCTACAAATCTCCATTTCATATTACTAACAACTCTACCACATATGGTCAATCATAAGAATTTATAGCTGTAACTATACTGAGGAGACGATCCTGTGTAATACCTTGAGATTCTGAAGTCACTTTCAAATTATGAGGGTGAAGTCTATGTGAATCAAGTAAATTTTTCCAGTAATAAAATGTACAAAATTATAAGAGTTTTAAAATGACTATTAGTTTCATAATAGCTTATAATTAGCTTTAAGCAAAGATGATTAATATTTAACAGTGAAATCCAAAACGTGTGTTTCGTCCTATTTGGAATTCATCAGCTGGATGTACCAGAATCCCATAGTTGATGTTCTCTCAGGAGCTTAAGCCCAGTACCGCCCTCTTCAAACATCATCGGGTTATGCACTTCGCTACTGAGTCCAGATAGTCACTAGTTTTTACAAACTGATCTTAATGTAATAGAACCGTTGTTACGGAATCTCATTTATCGGAATACCTATTAACTTCAGAATGCTTTACATAGCCGTAAATAGTTACATAGAAAGTCACTGAATACTTAAAATTTTTTTATTAACATATTTGCTAAATAATTAGCGATATGGAAAAGTCATGTTTAGAAACAACTAGCTATTTTAACATTTTTTACGCCTTCAGCCCACCCGTCACCAATAAAGTTACTTATTCAAGGTTTTGTGATAAAGAAGGGAAATTTTGATAAAAAATCATTGGTTTATGTTGGACAGTGGACAGCTAGGATGCAGCTGGACGATTTAGACTTCGCAGATTATCTGGCTCTTCTATCACACGCAACAACAAATGCAGGAGAAAACGACCAGTGTAGCAGCAGCCTCAGCAGCAGTAGGTCTCAATATAAACAAAGGGAAAGGCAAGACTCTCCGATACAATACAACATGCACTAATGAAATCACACTTGACGGAGAAGCTTTGGAGGATGTAAAAACTTTTACATATCTGGGCAGCATCATTGATGAACACGGTGGATCTGATACAGATGTGAGGGTGAGGATCGACAAAGCAAGAGCAGCATATTTACAACTGAAGAACATCTGGAACTCAAAACAATTGTCAACCAACACCAAGATCAGAATTTTCAATACAAATGTCAAGACAGTTCTACTGTATGGGGCGGAGACGTGAAGAACTACGAAAGCCATTATCCAGAAGATACAGGTGTTTATTAACAGTTGTTTACGCAAGATACTTAACATCCGTTGGACAGACACTATCAGCAACAACCTACTGTGAGGGAGAACAAGAGAGATTGCAGTGGGGGGAGAAATCAGGAAGAAGCGCTGGAAGTGATAGGACACATATTGAGGAAATAACCCAACTGCATCACATGGCAAACCCTCACATGGAATCCTGACGGTCAAAAGAGAAGAGGAATACCAAAGAACACCTTACACCGAGAAATGGAAACAGACATGCAAAAAATAAACAAGAACTGGACAGAACTAGGAAGGAAGGCGCAGGACAGAGTGGGCTGGAGAATGCTGGTTGGCAGCCTATGCTCCATTGAGAGTAACATGTGTAAGTAAGTAAGTAACGTATTATTTTCAGTTTTTGAATAGCGAGAAATAAGAATCTCTCAGGTATACCGCTTTTTATTCCATTTTATGATAGAATAAAAAGGGTTTTCCTTGATATCGACAAACATTTTAACTATTATACTACAGAGCTTTACATAAAATGTAAGTTAAACTTTGATATTATAAACCAAAATTTAAGAATTCAACAGAAACCCTAACGATCTATCAGATTCAAGAGTTATTAGTAGGAGTTTGTGTGGTATTTGCACTAATTAATGATTCCTTTGTACTTGGTTGCGTGCTCATTACGAATCCCAAATAGAGTGCTTCCAGTTCTGCTCAAATATTTCTACCCGCCTTAAATGGCACTATTTCGGGAATTCTTAGTTAGTTCATCAATTTGAATACTTTTAATTGTCATAATTTCCTATTTTCACCATCTTTGTAATCTATGATGTGACATTCCTCATTTTCTTTTACTTTTCCGTTTGTTTTATAATATTGATGTAGTTGCTGTTATTACAGTGTTCCATATTTGTTATATATGAACTATTAGGTATACTAAATTGAAATAGACTTCGCAATAATGATGGCTTTTTGTTTGATTTTCAAGCCATTGTAATATCTATGGTAAGCGAAGATGGATAGTGGATAGCAGTGGATTCCAGGACAAGACGCGTTTCGTCCTACTTGGGACTCGTCAGTTGGATGTACCTGCATCTCAGAGTTGATGTTCACTCTGGGACTCGAACCCAGTAGCTTTCGCTTCAAACGCCATCGCATTATCCACTCGGCCACTGAGTCCTGGTAGCCACTTGCTTGTGCGATAGGGTGAAGTTTAATTTTATTTAATATTGTTTGTTTGAATCTTCCCATCGATGTGTTAGGACTGCAACTGGTCAGTCTCTAATTGTAATATCTTTCTGTTTTCTTTGGTTTGTCTAATTACACATTGAGAGATGTCACTTTTAAATTTCTGGGATCATCAGTAAACTCTTGTAGGCATGATATATTTACATCAATTGATAATATACTTTTGTTATTAAACAACGAACGATTAACAAGTCGTAACTAGAACAAAATCTAAATGTAAGACTTCCTGTCGATTGCCTCTAACCTCGTGATAGATTTAGTTGGGGTAAGTGACAAAAGATTGTTGAGGAAAGTGTTAATAGTTTCTTCAAGATCTTTATTTTTAAATGAGATGGACATGAATGCAAATATTAATCCTGCTGTCAGGTTTTTATGCCATATTATTTAGGTTATTTATGAAGTTAGCCCCTGTAATTGATGTTAATAATTAATGTATTAATTGAGACAAGACTATCTGGTTAACTTATTAAAAAAAGGAACTATAATATTTAAACAAAAAGTAAGTTTCATACTACCAATTGAAGCTAAAGTTCTGTCAAATAATGAAGTTTTGATCAGTCAGTCAGTCAGTCACAACGTAGAACTTCGTACGTACGTACATCGGTTCAAGTTGCCATACCACAATAAAGTTTTGATAATGATAGAAGACTATAGGTTAATGTGTGAGTTTTCCAAAATCCAAATTAGATAATTTTACTACTTAATACTTTTTAAGTAGTTTCAAGTAAGTTTGAATTTATTTGATGACTAGGTTAGTACTTACCAAGAATCGTAAGCACAATTTCAAATTATCAGATGTTAGACTTAAAAAATGAAGAGGTAACAACTATGTAAGATTTATACGAATTCCAGCTGTGATTCTAATATGATTCAGTTGGTCTTTACATATGCCTGTATTAAATTAACTTGAGTGTTTACATGTAATTTGTTTGCCTTTTGTGATTTATGATTGTGCTGCATTTATTCACCTTCATTTATTGTGGAAACGTTTATTCAAAATATACGGTCATTCAAAGGATCTTCAGTAGAAGAATTTTTAATAAAAATAAGTTAGTTATGTCGATTCAAGAGAGAAACACTATGGTAGTTGGTGTCTTTTACGATACCTAACTTTATTGAACAAGCTACGTCAACTTCCCGTTCACTTGAAATGGCAAAAAATCTTTTAAAATAAATGGTTTGTAGGTCTTTAAATTTAAGCCGACCTCATAAGGTTTGCTGGGCTTACCCTTAGCTGAAGGCGCTCGGTCAAACACACATTAGATAACGTTTTTGTGCGTCTGCTACGCATCTCTTACGACAGTTGGCCAGCTCAGATTGTATACCCTTCAATAAATCAACAATTATTCAAATATATCTTCGTATCACTTCATTCTTGACTTCTGATTCGGTTGACTTTGATATCCTTGTATGAGAAAAGGTTACGGACGGTAGCAATAATGAACACTGCGTCTCTGTGATATCATCACTGACGTACCTTGATATGATCTGGAACGCCAAACGATACACTGCGAGCCTTACTTTTCACCTTATTTGTAGATTTTATTTGTCAGGAACTTCTGGTATGCATGTATGTACGTGAAAATTCCTCAGACATATACCCCATATGACAAAACTTCTTCGTTCCTCTTTCTACATAATGTTTTTCTAACATCTACTGCTTTTCATATATTACGTTCACATTTGTTAATTTGTAGTGATTACAGATTCCGAAATTGACTAACCGATTAGTGACACCGAACCTTCTTATAACTATTTCATCTTTGTCCTACCTAATATTGTTTTTGGTGGTTGCCATGTACTATACTTCGGTGGTTACTTTATGAACTGACTGCTTCTACTTCAAATAATTCGGATGTAAGCACGTTCCCTGCTTGTTTTAAGAACGTTTGGTATGAATAACTAGTAGTTAATTTCATTTCTTGTACAACTATTATTTTATAGTTGATTGTTTACATTTAGAGAAAGTTGAATTGACCTATTTTTATATTCCTTATTTTCATACTTGATTACTGGAGACACTATAATCAAGTAAGAACTACGATAAAAATGTTCCAGAATATGTAGCTATGCAGTTAGGTGAACTAGAACATACAGTAGTAATAAACAAATAATGATAATAAGAATGAGTGTACCCAAGTGAACTGAAATAGAAATAGTATCAGAATAAGGCTAGAATTAGACCTTTCTGTAATTCAATTGGATTTATATTGAGACGGGGATTTACAATCATCAAACATTTTATTAGAATAAAAATAACACACTATTTATTTATTTATTTACTATTTGTTTAAATACATAGACATTGGTGCAAGAACTCACCACATATATATATTCTACACTTTGCCGTTCGATTTCTGTGAGGAGTGGGACATTGCCCCGGCGCTCAAACGGAAGCCGGTGGTTTTATTAGAGGGCAACTCTCCGAGCCCTAGACCTAAGGGTCTAATCCACAAGGCAGTGGAGCAACGTCAGGAGATGCAGTCCCATGGTAGACAGTCACCAGCAATTGGTTCATACACCATTTGTTCCTTAAGATCCTGAAATTCATGTGCACCACTGATTTAGAGTTAAGGTCCGCCAACATCCCTGGGTGGATCCTCCATGTCGACTAGCCCTATGAAAGCGCCAGATATTAGCTTCTCGTCCTTTCAACTTCGTAAAAAACATTCTCATTATGAGAAGGCAATGAGTAGGACTTCCTTGACAGTGGCTGTATGCTCGTGGCGCATAATTTACAGATTTTTCCTTATCATCTGGAAAATGATGGCTAATAAGAAGACAAACACCATAATTAGAAACATCAGCAAAAACAGTTATTTCCGATTTAGGGTTAAAGTGAGTTAACAATAAGGTGAAGAATAATATTTCTTTGGTTTCACCAGAGGTATCACAATACATACGTAAGTTCCCCAGGTTTTCCATCCAGTCCTGCATTTTTTTCCAGTCTCAAATCTTCTATTACGGCAAACTTTTCAGGAAGCTCTCTCGCTGTCGCGCGTTAACTGCAACCGCATTCAGGTAAATATAGCCGTCTGCCATATATCACTAATATAATGCGCTGATGAACAATGGGTCTTATTAATTCACCCTCCGTAAGTGATGAAAGCTGTACGAAGAGAAAATTGCTAAGGAATCCATAGAATGTCCTAAACGCTTGTATTCCTTTATAAATCAAAGAACAAAAAGAAGAGGAAATATTCCTGTGCTATGTGGGGACAGTACTGCCTCATCACTAGTGGAGGACGACTTTGGCAAAGCTCAAGTATTCTCAAACTTTTTTAGCAATGTATATACCATGGAAACATCCTTCCCACCAGTCCATGAAAACCCCCCACACAAACACTGGACAGCGTGACCATTAAAGAACTCGATGTTGTTGGTCTGCTAAATAAGCCTGACATAGGCAAATCCACTGGACCCGATGAACTGCATCCTAGGTTACTGAAGGAATTAGCCAACTTTGTTGCGAACCCTTTAAGTATACGTTTAAATCTATCCGTAACCCAGGGTCGTTTACCGAAAGACTGAAAGAACGCCATAGTAAGTTCTGTCTTCAAAACAGGTACGAAACATAAATCTGAGAATTACCGACCCATTAGCCTAATTAATGTGGTTGTTAAAATCTTAGCAAAGATTATTCGAAGGAGCTGTTTAAGTACCTTGATGAAAGCCGGATCCTTTCAGAGAAGCAGCATGGTTTTAAAACAGGTTATTATTGTCTCACTAAGTTATTGGTCACTCGTGAAAGCTGGTGTGCTCTTAAGGACCAAAAGTTACCTGTAGACGTGGCCAACATCGATTTCAGCAAAGCTTTTGACAAAGTTCCGCACAACCGGCTGTTATATAAGCTAAAAAATGTCGGGATTGGAGGAAATTTATTGATGTGGATAAAAGACTTTATAGTTGGGCGTCAACAATGAGTACGGGTCAACTCCAAGTTGTCTAGCTGGGAAACTGTGCTTAGTGGAGTCCCCCAGGGTACAGTTTTGCGGCCAGTGATACTCCCCTTGTATGTGAATGACTTCCCTCGTCTACTATCATCATAGGTCTTGCTATATGCTGACGATGTCAAGATATGGAGAGCGATACAAAGTAAGAGTGATAGCTTAGAACTACAAAACAACCTGGAGAAATTATGTGAGTGGTCCTAAACCTGGCAGTTGCCGACAAATACTTACGATGATCGTAGAAGATGCTTCCCACGCCGCTCTGTAACGTGTTCTGGTACGGATGCATGTCCGAGCTCCTCCAGCTAAACGAGTCCACTAAAACTTATGTGGTCAGCATCCAATGTCGAACACTTACAGCTATTTATTTTGGTGAATTATTTACAGATACAGATCACTCCCCCTTAGTGAGGTAATGATGACCCTACGACATGGCCAGTCAGAAGTTTAAACCCAACGAGTTTGTCCTTGGTAAAAACTCTTCTGATGGCTTGCTAGGTTGTCTGGTCGTCTTTCCTTACTATAAAGAGCCATGAAATACAGTATAATAATCGTAAAACAAATTACAATCGAAATCTCGGTTCTTCACAAACTTCATCATTCTTTCCAAGCCGTCCTGGAAAAGAAAAAAAATAGAACGTGTCAGTGCATGCAGCCACAATGCCAAATAAATGGAAACAAACTCAATAAAGAAAGATACGAGCTTATGACTTCCTGGTCTTGGACTAAACTCACAATATTTTGAATCTCGATCAATCGGTTGTTTGAGTAGACTGAGTGACGCAGTTCGGTTTCGATTCCCTTCAGGGTTAGTCAAGGATTGTGTGGAAGTAAATGTATTCTTAATGCGGATCGGCTTCGTTTTTCTCTTTTGTTGGTGACCTGGTGGGAGTTTTTGAAATAATGCCAAGCATATTTTTTTCGTAGAGAGAGGCCTAGGACGTGTTGATTGTAGGAAGTCGACATAGAGCCTTGAGCTCTGGCTGACGTTGTTGGCCCTTGTGATATTAAAGCAGCTCAGTTTGTTCCATTTGCTAAACACTGGGGCAATTGCAGTAAGCCCCAGTAGAAGGTACCTATGGATCAGCTTGTGCTGCATTAGAATTCAGTTCTCTAGTCAACTGGGAGTTATTTTAGCTACCTATGATCTTTCAGCACACACTGGTCACTTTCAAGTTTGTTAAAGCATAAGTTCCCCTCTTTTAAATCACCTAACCCTGCTTCCAACATAGTACATAAGACGAACAACCAAGTAGTAGGCTAGGACGGTTTTTTTGTTGCATCTTTCTGATAATGATATGCCTAGCCGGCGTTTCTATTTTCTGAGGTAACCCCCAAATGACTTATTTTTCTCCCACTGACCATCTAATATTTTTAAACACTTTGTGTTGTGCAAGGCTTGTATATGTATGGTTCGTGGAAAGTAACTCACGAAATAGTGCTTTCGCGTGTTGTGTAATTAAAGCTCAATATTGATCATGGTTAACAATGCGGAAGTCCCTCTGTCTAATAAGTCTTGTCGTCTGGTATCCTTTTGAAATCCCTAATAAGCAGCATAATATGCACTTTGAAGCAGTTTTTAGTATCTGGTAAAATAAAGAAGTTTTTAATAAATTGCTAGCGGCTATCGTACTTCTTAAGTAAATACTTTCTTGGGAATGTATTGAGGCTCTCGTCTGTCTGTCGACTATGCGGCGCCAACACCCTCATGCTGGTACTTTACTAACTATATCATCCAAATTGAAGAAGGTAGTCACTCCGTCTGTTTAATGCCCACATAATGGAAATAAATTTATTCAAATTAATCGTTAGGTACGACCATGTGAACGTAGCCACTGTAGGGACGATGTGTGAAACGATTTTATAGTTGTAACCCGTCCATTTGATTCATGGCTTGAGCACTTTCCCGTCCACTCTTTAGGCGGCTGGTTAATTTTATCAACCCTCAATGTAAGCCGAGTGAACAAACCCATGCTTAGGGAGTTTTATCGTGTGTTTAATTAATGGTAGGGGTTACATATAAGCTTCAGAGTATGGGAAGCCTTCACTGGAATATGTTTTGCCCAGATTTAAATGTAAATGGCGTAAACTGACTGAAATCCACACCACACTTCAGTACATCTAGAAAAGCTAACAAATGGGACGGTGGAGCATAGTGATGTCGAAATTAAGAAGCCGAGAATATCCAAGTTAATAGTATTAAGTAATTCAAGGACTCAGTTACTAGGTGCTGGGTCTAATTGTGATCAGTTGCTTTCTGAATAGAAAGTAACGTCATCTACCAGAAGCTGGCAAACATGTAAATCCAGACAATGACCACTTGACCCAAGTGAATAATCGTCCAAACCAGTTACTCGTATTGAATTAAACTTTTTTAGATTAGTGCGTATAAAAAGTAAGACTTTTAATACGTGTTTTTTAATGTGTTTTTTTCATCCCTTGCAACTGTCTTTTCTTGGAAAAACTTATAGAAAACGTCAATGGCTCAGTGGGGCTCATACGGTTCTTACTGGCAAGGTGCTTATCCAGGATATTATGACTATGCACAGCCTGCTCAGGTTAGTTAGTCCATTACCCACTCACCACTGTAGACATATGATTATAATCATCAAACCATTCCAGTTTCATCGGTACAAGACAAACCTTCCACACCTCCTCCACCTGGAGTAGAATCGACTGTTCCCAAGGTGGATGGGAATGTTACAGTTACAAGCTCCATTCCGGCAACTTATGACCCATCGTGGTGTACCTCAACTCCATTTCATTCTCCAAACTTCGCTTGTGCTTATACTTATTCACCTACGGTCCCACCCCGTCAACCGGTCATGTTCGACCCAAGTCCACAGAGGCATATGATGCCAAACGTTTCGTATCCTTCATATGGTTCTCCACAGTTGCCGTTGCATATGCAAAGTCAGTTAGGGTGTAACTGGAATGCAGCTAGACCTACTTATGGTTATCCGGTTAACGGAGGTGCGGTCCAGTCGTTTGGTATGTGGCCAGACGGAAGATCATCTGTTCATCCCAATGGTTTGGCAGTGACGGGTCCACGGTTTCCATTCCAGAGTACTTTAGGTAAGAAATACGTATCTATGTAGATTTCAAACTTTATTGTATCTCGAGGTAAATTTTTTTTTCGTTAGTGTAGTCATTGAGTTCTTAACCTTCAAATTAAAGTGGTTTAGTGGCCAAAACTCCCATATTTCGACCGTCCAGTTACAATTTAAAGCTCCCCCCACCTACTTCGGTATGACAACTGTCGTAATGTCAGTTTTTCTCATCTAAGCACACGATTATGGACTTGGTCTCCGATTTACGTTACTTTTATTGTTCATGGGTTGGAATTCAATATTAACTCCATCCACTTTAGTTTCAGCAACTAGGAGGCTCTAGACCAATGGCGGCAAACCACACCAATATATTGACCATTTGGGTGGTTACTGAGCTGTACTATTTAGTGTCTACGGTTTCGTCCTGGTGACCATCGCGAATGTCCACTTAAAAATGGCGGTTTCGTTTAGGTGAAGATACTGGTCAATTACCTTCATAAACCCGTTATCTTTGCCAAATGAGACTAGTTTTTGATTCCCATGTGTAGTTTACCAGCCTGAACAAACAATTCAGACCAAAATATGTGTAAGGCAGTCTTCAGGGTTGTATTATAACATTAGTTTGACTGACAGTAAAACAGATAAACATACCTGATGTATCTCTAGGACAGTAAATTTAGCATACAAAGATTACCTTATAGGTACGAACTTGGTGTTCAAAAACATCGATCTAATTATCTATAGTCGGGTGGTCAGTCAGATATGATCAAAGGGGAGCCCAAGTTGTCACACCATGTGAGGACAACAATCGGGAATAACATGAATGAGAGGATTTCAATTATAGTGGTATTACTTATGATTGGAAAGAGTAAGCATAGAGAATATTTCGAAAAGGAATCGGAAGCTAAAGATTCGGCGGAGGATATTCCTGTGTCACTTCTACGGACTCTGACTCATGTGACCCGACGTTTTGGTCTGGTCTCGGTCTTGCAACCTGTATCTATGCCAGCTAGCATCGCTCGATAAAGTGGGGGATTGTTGGTCCCACTTAACTCATTTCCTGTCCACCAATCGTTTATAATTTACAACCTTAATAACCGGTTCGCGATCCTTCTCCAGTACTCTACGCTTAGTCTCAGGATTATTTACTTGCTAAAAAATTGACTTTGCCATTCTTTGAGTGGTCCCATATTGATCAATCTGTTGTGGAAACTTAGTTGTACCGTACTTCATGAACACAGCGCAATCTGTCCTCCTGTACTATATTCCTATATACATTCTTCATATATTACCACCATTAAATTAACTGCTATGAATTCGGTGTTCATCTTGTGCTAATGAGGTGTGGCAACTTAGACCGATGCATATATGTGCCTGGTCCTACGCTGTGGCTGACTGACTTATAGTGCGTAAGGTTCGACTTTTTCCCCAACATAACTTTAATCGCTGTAAGTAAGAGCTAAATGCATGTTCCTTTTTATAATTGTCGATATATTGAACTCCACTCTCCCCATTCCTGTTTAACTTTGTCGTCTACATGCTTTTGGAGATAACACTTTCATCATCTCAATCTCCAGGAGTTGAACTTTTACCAGGAGGCTCACTTATTAACTTAGAATACGCCGACGACATAGTTTTATTTGGTGAAGACGCTGACAAAATGCAGAGTCTTCTGACCACCATAAGCAACAATGCAGGCATGTTCGGGATGCGATTCTCTCCCTCGAAGTGCAAAATGTTACTTCAGGATTGGGTTGCATCGACACCTGAACTAATGATAGGGAGTGAAGTAGTTGAGCGTGTTGACAGCTTCACTTATCTTGGTAGTCTCATCAGCCCTTGTGGTCTGATGTATGACGAAATCTCAGCACGGATACAGAAGGCTCGTCTAGCTTTCGCCACCTTGCGCCATTTATGGCGTAGGCGAGATATCCGTCTAGCAACAAAAGGACGGGTTTACTGTGCAGCAGTCCGTTCCGTCCTACTTTATGGCAGTGAAACATGGCCCATAAGAGTAGAGGATATTCGTAGGCTACTAGTTCTCGATCATAGATGTCTTCGAAGGATTGCTCGTATATCCTGGGACCACCGAGTAAGTAATGCAGATGTTAGGAAACGGGTACTAGGTAAGGATGGCAAATCGATTGATAAAGTAGTGAAACTTCATCAGTTGAGATGGCTGGGACATGTGTTACGTATGCCCAACCACCGACTGCCCCGACGTGCAATGCTTTATAGTGTAGGAGTAGGTTGGAAGAAAGCTAGGGGCGGCCAGACCAAAACATGGCATAAATCCATGGAGTCACTGACAAGTGGACTGAGCCATGTTGGTAGGTGTAGACTACCTGGTTGGGATTCGCGAGATGATAGCAACCGATGGTTAGAGACCTTGAATGACATGGCTCAAAATCGTTTGCAATGGCGAAGGTGCGTCCACTCTTTGTGTTCTCCCAAATTCTAATCTTCTGAATTATTTGTGTCCTTTTCCTTTTTCTCTTTCCAAATTTATTTCACTGTATTATACTCCTTCAATAACATCTTCAAACCCTTATCTTTCACATAATTCTTATACTCTTACTACTTCTACCAATATGGGATTTGAATCGACAACTGCATCTCTGTGCTAATGTGGTATGGCAACTCGAACTGACGTATGTACGTACGAAGTTCTACGTTGTAACTGACTGACTGAACTCCTAAAAGCATATTAATGACCAATTTTATCTGGTTTTGTAAGTATTATTTTACGTGGTAACTATTAAGACTAACTTTAATTATCCAGATTCTCCAAACACAGTGGCTAGTGAAAATACTGCGAATACTCCAATTTCTAAAGAAGTCCTACAGCAACCGCCTGCTAGTTTTCAGGACAAAGGAGTAAAAGAGCAGTGGAGTGACGAACTCAAGTAAGTCTGGTAGGGAATTCTTAACAATTTCAGCAATTCACTTTTCCATGATATGATTGGTTGTTCAGCATCAGTTTCTCAAATTACCATCAAACATTTCTTTGCTAATTCAGTTTATGAACATTGTTTTTCTGAATGAGTGCTTGATGGATGTTTTCACCCAGAGATAGAGGTTCAGTTTATAGGTAATATTCCGAATGAGCAAGCATGGCTCACCAGCTAAGTTAGGTAGAAAAATAAGTTCACGAGACGCTCATCCATACCATGCTGTTTCCAGCCATTTAGCAGTTCACCAAGAAAATCAGTGCAAGACAGCCAGTGATAAGTTGATATATTCAGTTTCCGGATTACTTGGGTTGGATGTTCCTTTTTATTGGGTCGTGATTCTTAAGGTTCATTGTAGAATGAAACTACTGTCCTTTCTAGTATTTTTGATAGTGTATTGAAAGATCTACATTTCTGTGTTTTTTACTTTTCTATCGACTTATTAATCTCCCAATTTTTTTTGTAGAGAGTACGTCCAGCGAGCATTTTGCAGCATTGATACAAGTGAGGAAAAAGATCAGATGGAACGGATTTTAAAAGAAAAATTGGAGTACGTTTTTAGAAATAACATCAAGGTCGATTGGAAGACAGAAAATATTCCGACTATCCCCAGTCGTGCGATTGCTAGTTTCCGTAAATCCTTTAATATCAGGGGCAATTCTGTCAAGTAAGCAGTACTTTAGTATGTTTTTTCTGTCATTAATATTACCATGCATTTCTTCACAGTCGGTTTAGATAGGGAAATGAAGGTCGTCCTATAGGTCTCCAGTTATTCTGTACGTTTTAGAAAGTAAATATCTGGCTTGACCATTCTATTAAATGTCTATTTATTCATAAGATTTCCTGCTACAGTGTTTCTTATCACACTATCGGTTAATATATTCCTTCCTAAATGAATGTGAATGTTACTTTGTTTGATCAAAACGTTCCACAATTCTTATAGGCCTTGAGTGCACTACCTCTAGATGTAACTAATCAATTTTTCATCCTTTGTATTGATGGCTTATATCGTGTCAGTGTTCCCATTGACATGACTTATTTGCATGGTCTCATTTAGCCAATCTTCGTGCAGTAAATCCATAATTGGAGGAATAGAATTCAGTCTTATTTCTAAAAGTTTATATGTGTGAAATTGCACATGGTAGTGAGGTGAAAGACAATTAGTTATTTTCTTTCAATTTACTAACTGAAAGTATTGCTATTTTGACACTAGATGGTTCGTTGAAGTGTTAGCTATCTGTAATATTTATTCAATGTTATTGTAAGGTCAACTTATGGTGGAGTCTTACTATGCTTGTGTTCAGTAACGATCACTCACTCAATAAATCGTGATACTTTTGTGTCAGGAGAAATATAGTGATTCTAGTCCAGTTATTTTGCCACACTGTTTTACACTAAACGAGTTATGGTGTTGTCAGGACTTCCTGTGTATGTGTCTTCTAAATACTAATTTCGACTTGTTAATTCCTATCATCATTTTGAAATGGTTGATCTAAGTCTTTTAAATTTTGATGTCTAATTTAGGTTTTACATTGTCTTCTACTGATACCTATAAGGTTTTCTATTTCGTTTTACTTATTTGGTGGGACTTAGTCAATAAATAGATGATAAATCAACCGAAAGTACTAGTAACACATTTCAGCAATGCTTTAATTTTTACTAAATATCTACTCACCTATTAGTGACTGTTTTTAACCTCTTTAAGTTATAACTCAGTCAGTCAATAACCTGTGATTAATTAGATATTTGCATTTTTGAATGAAATCGTTTAGTGTCGTGCGACCTGTTCAACTTCCCGGTCCTCGTGGACTTCGCCCAACGGGTCCATCAAGGGGAGCTCCTGCACGTCTTCCTGTTGGGCTTTTGTCGAGAGGTGGCCGCAATGTGTTTTCGTCTTCAGTTGTTAAGAGTATATCACCATCCAAAAAATTGCCATCGAAATCTCGCTCACCTAGTCGTTCTCCTGTTTCCAAACCTTTAAAAGATTGGCAGAGAAAGCGTTTGTATAGATCCAGGTCTAGTTCATCCTCAGAATCACGTGGCTCCCCTCATTCTTCATCCTCAAGTAGTTTCAGGACAAAACGCCTTCGGCGTCGGGACTCTCGGTCGCGCTCTGGTTCTCGACATGCACAGCGAAAAACGAATGATGTAAAGGATTCTCAAAAAAGGTGTGCCAGTGATTTCCACATTTTGGTTTTACTGTATGCATTTTGTTCGACCCAAAGTATCTAATGGGTTCTAAACCATTTTTTGAGAAAGTTGCTGTGAGCAAACAAATCAGCTTACATTTGTGTGGTGATATTGTTCACTACGTCGAAACATAAAAATATTCGCTTAAGGCCAGAAGTAAGAATAAGTGCCATAAATTGTCGATTGCATTGAGTTCAAACTCAATTGGCAACTGATTTCTATCATATATTCAGTGTTATAAATGCTCTTGATAGTCAACTGATTAGTCGAAAGCTGTACTTGCCCATACCCTTCTTTGGTGTTTGTTATCGTTAGCCCTAAATAGTTGGTCCAATGAGTATATAATTTATTTCGAAGTGTTCATTTGTGACCTATTAAAGGCTTGAGTTGAAAAAATGTTCAACTTGGACCAATCAGGAAGACGTTTTGCAGAGTATAAAACGTATTTTACTCCACTCTTGTCATGTACGTCCAAGTTGATATCGGTTATTTAATTGTTGACAGTTTTACGTGAATGAAAAAGTGGTTAAAAAGGTAGGATTAAATATATTTAACAGAAGAAAGTATAGGTAGTTCTAAATGGTTGTAAAGTACTTTGATATTATCATTCTCATTTTACCTAAAGGTTCAAACATCTGCGTCCCCCTAAAATCTTATTAGAAGTTATTTACAGGACCGTGCATTCTATGTATCTTAATTCAATTCTCAGAAGTATCTAGCTCTGATATTCTTATTAAATATTTTTGGTAGTTAGAAATTGTGTATTCACTCTCAATAGATGATACTCATCTATGAGGTTTTGACTGTTAATATAAGGCCTATAGAGAATTGTTGAATCTACGGGAGAAAACTAGTAACTTTAGACACTAGAGGGAAGAACTAATCAAAACAATGAATGTGTCTATTCTCCTCTTCACTTTAAATTCCATTGAACATAGGCAAGTGTTTCAATATGACTTAATAAATAAGTGAAGCCCTTGAATTTCCTGGGAGTTTTTAATCAGCTTCTTGATCCGTTTACTATACTAAAATCATTTATTGTTAGTTGTATTTAGAACGTATAAGCAATCGAATTTCACTTGGAAGCATTTACCGACGTGATATTCTTTTCCTCTCCTGTTAAATCGTGATTAAAGCAATCGTATTTATTGGGGTTTCCGGTTGGCCTGTGGTAAATTCTATTTATGATGATTATTCTAATATGGCGCAGCGAATAGGGAATTTAATTGACGGAATGCCTGTCACGCAACGCTTCAAAGATAATAATTCACAAGCTAATAAAGAATATAGGATATTCAGTTTGACTTGATGTTCTGTACAAAAGTTGGAAATTAACAAGAAACAACTATTTATGTAGGGATATGAAATAAACTCGGAGTGCAGCAAAGTTGGCGAACTGAAAGCAATAGCAGTCAACATGTAATAGCAAAAAAATAGATAGCCTGTGCTCTTCTTAGCATCTTCATACTTTTAAAAACAACTGGCACATTGTTTTTTAATATATTGAATCATATGAAGACTACAACACACGTAACTAATGGTACTAGAGTGACAATAAATTCATATTGTTATACGTTGATACAATTAGATGAGATAAATAAGCGACTTATTACCAGGTCGTATGAAGTATAAATCAAAGTTGTCTGACTTGACTATAGCTTTCAGTTTGCCATGTCTCCGCTATTGCCTGTAACCTTAAGGCCAGGAATTAGAATGTAACGCCAACCACTTTTTGTAAGCATATCAACGGCATAAAGTTTAGCTTGCACCGTCAGTATCAAGCAGTCAAAGTTTTCTTATATACTTAAACCAACCTAGTGATTTAATATACTTCGTGCTAATCCTTTCAGACTATTTATTGAGAAAGATCTCATACCAGTTATTACATATTCCTGTTATCTGTGTTCGTTATCTTATGGTAACCTTCATAAATGTTCACTCTCATCTTTTAGTACACCGCAGTTAGCCACCAGGGGGAATTCCAAAGGTAGACGACGGAGGCGTGGTGGTGCTTCAAACGCCGACTCAAGTACAGACGCAAATACTTCTAATGAAGATGTAACAGCTGCAAGGGGTCGTGGACGTGGCAATTGGCGTAGTAAACGTGGAAGCATTTCAAAGCATACTCCTCCAAGTGAATCTCGCCTTACACAACGAGCCAGTAGATTTAAAGATCATCTGGTGCAGTCACCTATTGGATCAGGCTCCATTGCACGGACAACCAGTCAGCTGCTTTCGAATTACACTGACGAACGTGATGATTTAGCTGTTGATTTCGGTAGCTGTCAAATCGTTGGTACCATGCAAGAAATAGAAAAACAATACTTGAGACTGACTCGAGTGAGTTTTGTCAGTACCACTGATCGTGTTGAGTATACCCCGTAGTGTTTTTTAAGTTATCCTTTAGTTAGAAACTTCATCTTCCAGTTATCTGTTTTCTTTTCACAAAAAGAAAGTCATATCGAATGGTGAGAATATTAAATAAAAAAAAAATAAAATTTCGTGTAATTATGGTGTATTATAGTTTCCTGAGTGTACGTCAACGAATTAGTTTCTCATTCTTATATGTACTTGCCAGTAAAATACTCACGGAGGTTCCTATTCATGTACATTTATGTTTGTAGCTCAAGGGTATAATTGTTATGGCGTGTTGTGTGCACTAGATGGTTTAGTCGTAAAGCTTTCAATGTTTTCATAAGCAACAACACAAACTTCGGACCGGTGTCGTACACTATTCCGCACATTGTATCCTATTCACAGAATTTCATCAAGTTATTTATACTTATGTGTACGGTTGACTACAAATTTTCGAGTGAAACTTAGATGTTCTAGAGACACTGTTAGTATATTAGTAAATAGGTATTAACCGTTGTCACATTGTCTAGCCTTTAGTGTTATCTAAATTCTATCAATCAATTTTCGATGTTGTCGTTTGTATATAAGCGGCTCAGCATCACATGCTCTGTATTTTGCTTTGAGGTGGTTTAAGGTAGCAGGAAACTTTGAACCCAAGTTTCTACCCGGTTGCGACTCGTCAACAGAGAATACCTACAACCTTAGAAAAACTGACGGTCGGTGTAGTGTCTTACTTGACTCATTCCGTTACATAGTTTGTTACCATTGAGCCACTCTAATCGCGACTGACCTCTAGGAAATCGTCATCATGAAAATTTGTTTGGTAACGGATTATGTATACGCGACTAAGTCTTAAGTGTTATTAGCTTTATTTCTTACTAACAATTGTATTAAATCATTTGTGTAACCAGGGGATAAGTAGAGGTTGGTTGCTTCAATTTATATCAACTCTGAACATATACGTATACACGCTTGACTGAGCAACTTGACAGATGATAAAATCCGAATGCCACGCTTGTGATCATTGATTCTTCCAGTAAATCAATTTTATAGTAATTCACCTGTTGTAAAATGACTTTCTCCATTGCTTTCAGGCTCCAGATCCTACAGAAGTGCGACCCTTAGCAATTTTGAAGCTTTCTTTGGAGCACGTCAAAGAAAAATGGCGTTCAAATACCGATTACCACTGGGTGTGTGAGCAGTTCAAAAGTATACGTCAAGACTTAACTGTAAGCCTTACTGTTGTTATTTTGCGCTTATCGTTAGCTTATTAAAAGGACAGAAGTCCAACGTAGTTGGAAGTAACTACTATATTTCTAATTTATCGCAAAAAATAACTATCAGACGTGTCCGCTCTCGTCCAGCCTTCAGATATGTATCTGATTGATGTGACTCAGTTTGCCTCTGGCATCCGTTTATCCCACAAGATGTTTTGAATAACACGCACTACATAAATAGTTTATTTATTAGATACAGTCGGTATTATAATGCATGACTTTTTGAATACGTTATGTGCATATGAGAGAAAGTTCCTTGTGTTTTTGCACGTGTTCGATGATAGATGATCCCTAAGAACTTGTATGTTTTAGCATCTTAAGCTTATATTATAAGCTAATATATTAACAACTTTGTTTATCTGAATAGTTAAGTTAATAAACAAGTTTTACGATAACATAAGAGTGAATGAGATTTCATTTTTTCACCATTATTCTAAAAGTGATTGTCAGTGAACTCGTGTGCAACTTGACAGATTATCCTGTTCGGTTGTCAATGCTATCTACAAATTATTCTGGATTATGTAGAATAATAGTGTAGTATTCCTAATGAGATTTTTTAAGTTGTTAGAAACCAGATGAAGGGTCTTGTTGACGGCACAAAAATCAACCCGAGTGATAAACACGTTATATTTTTTTATTCAGTTTATTCTCATACATGCGTAAAAACCTGAATTTCACTGGGATATTAGCACTTCCAGTACCGTTCACTGATATTCCTTTGTCCTCTCTTAGTCGACCATAAGGCGCACTGCAACTATGTTAACTATTTTATTACCATCCATTTTCTTGATCATAGTTAAAAATAGCTAAGTTAGTGAATTTTATGACGAGATTGATTATCAATTTTCATCTTTACATCAATGTCTTTGAAGATAGCTATTGAACGTAGGGAAGGGAAGATCAGATTGTACCCAAGCTACTATATTACATTTTCTCATATCTCCTGGTGTTTTTATTCGTATGTTGGACGTATTGGTGTACGTTATCAAAATAATTACTATGCAAAAAATATATAGATTTCATCCTTTATCAAGTGACTCATAAAACACAGGTTCATGTGGTTGTTTCCCAACTATACTTTATTCATGTAAGAGTTGACGACGATACTCGGCTGCCCAAACGAAACTCGAAGTAGTGAGGTTCAAATCTGTGACCTAATGTTTGATAGACAAGTGTTTTTACAATAGGAGACGCTGCTTCCTCACTACTGTCTTTTACTTAGGAAACGTGCTTTATGTACAGTGTTTTTAATGGATTTCCAACATATTGTTTAAATCATTTTAGGTACAAGGTATCGAAGATGATTTTGCAGTATCGGTTTATGAAGCACATGCAGATGTAGCCTTAGAAGCTGGTGATTTTGAAGAGTTTCATCAATGTCAAAGTCAGTTGCTTCGTCTTCATAAAGAAGGCTTAGGTGTTAGTAGGCTGCTCGAATTTACTGCCTACAGACTTCTTTATTACATCTTCACTCTCGATATTTTAGGTAAGTTAATCGCAATTCGAAAATTGCTTTATTATCCCACTGGAGCTCAGCTTTTCACTTTCAGAGGCTCCGCGTTTCGTGGCATATTATTAGTAGACTCAGTAGCTAGTTTCATTTTAAGTTTGAAAGTCATCAAGGATATTTTCTTTTATAAACTACTTTCTATAGGTTCTTTATCCTGATTAACCAGTTGTCCAGTTATCCCTAAATTAACATCAATATTCTCATAATTTTTTCTGTGCGACTTTTAATTACTTAATTGTTTTGTTTATTAATATCTACTGACTAAATATTCATGAGTCTCGGGAGTGAAAAGAGGTGTTTATTATCTGTATTGAAAATATCACTTGACCAATAAAACTACTCTAGATAGAGTAAACGTGCGATCACTGATCCACTTTGTCTGTAGCCCAGTAAACTACAGCCCTATGGAAATGATGTTATTACTTAGCTTTTGACCGCAGATTTTTAGTGGTACTTGGCTTTACATTTATTGTATCGTGAGTGAAATCATAGGTAGTTGTGTGCATCTGGAAACTGGCCCCTATGACTTCTTTCTTTTTCCAGCTACATTCAGTGGCTTCAGTGATGTGAATATGATTTGTGTGTAAGATCAATTTGTCATTTCTAACTAAAAATGTGGAGATTCATAGTACAACAATGTAAGACAGTTGATTTGTGACACTCATTAAACTAAAAGACCTCGTTTTGTGGATCGGTTTAGCAAAATGCCGTATTTGTACGACTTTCACCTGTTAGCACTAGTCAAAATAATTTGTATGTTAGAGATCCGTTCGTGTCTTTCACTTCATCATTTTAATGTCTTTACCAATTAATTTATTTTATTATGTATTACGGATATGACCAAATCTTTCTTTGTTTCACTAGGTATCAATACTATCATGGCTGGTTTACGTCCAACTCACAAAACTAATCCATGTATTTCATTTGCTTTAAAACTCCGGTCAGCGTGGTCGTTGAGTAATTATCATCGTTTTTTCCAACTTCTTTATCCAACTAATGATGATCAACAACCTCCTTTACGATGCAAGCATGTTGTAAACTGGTTTGTTGATCGTGAAAGAAAAGAGGCTATCAGACTAATGTTTAAGGTGTACGTTGTGTTGTGATTTGTCATAGTAGTTTTATAACGTGTAGGTGGTATTATTAGAATCACTAATGGTAGGATTGTTTCTAGCGTTAAAGGAAAGAAAAAGGTATACTTAATCATATAAGTTTATTTACGGTCGTTCAGGGAATGGATCGTTTTTTCACTATTGTTTTATCAATTTTTTATTTTATTTAAACACATAAATATTGCTACAAGGAAGCACCAGATACATATGCGCCACACAAATCTCATTTGATTTGTGTGAGGGCTGTTATACTGCCCGGGTTCTCAAACTGAAACAGGTAGTTTTCTTAGGGGGCCACACCCGGAGCCTTTGACCTAAAGGTTTAATCCACAAGGCAGTTGAGCATCGTGAGGAGATGCAATCCCATGGTAGCCGGTGACCGACGATTGATTCATACGCCATTCGTTCCATCAGGATACTGGTTTGGAATCAGGGTTTTCCAACTCCCCTAGGTGGACACTCCACATCCATATCACTAGCTGTTTTTCATTATAGCTACTGCTATTAATTATTAATGATTTTGATTGATTCTGGGAATGTCTATGACAGTAGTCATCATCACAACACAAAATAATGATAGTTTTAATGGTGCTATTAAAATTTCTTCTGATTGAATCGATTGCAGTCATTACAAAGTTCAGCGCCCTCAATATAGTTTCTATTTAGGTTTAACAGCTTTGAAGTGGTTGTTTTCTTAATAGTCAATGTTGTAATCTTGATAAAGTTTCAATCGGAAATGTTTCCTTACGTAACGAGATCATACTAGAATTACAAAAATATACAACACCAAAACTGTCCACATGTAGTTATTTTTGTAAAGAAAAACTACTCTATTAGGACATTTTAGGCAACAAATATTTGGAACTTTATGGATTTTCACCAATAGATAGTGTCAGATGTGTTGAAAGCGTAAACGCATTAATATTTAAGTCCTATCTAAATGTAAATTGTTGCTTCAGAACTGGCCTGCATCAACACCTGAACTAAGGATAGGTAGTGAAGTAGTCGAACGCGTCGACAACTTCACTTATCTTGGAAGTCTGATCAGCCCTAATGGGTTGGTGTCTGACGAAATCTCAGCACGGATTCAAAAGGCTCGTTTAGCTTTTGCCAACTTACGTCATCTATGGCGAAAGCGAGATATCCGTCTATCAATTAAGGAACAAGTATACTGAGCAGCAGTTCTCTCTGTTCTATTTTACGGCTGTGAAACATGGCCATTAAGAGTAGAAAATACTTGTAAGTTACTAGTATTTGACCACAGATATCTTGGAAATATTGCTTGCATCTCCTGGGATCACCGGGTAAGTATTAGTGAGGTTAGACGCAGGGTATTAGGGAATGATAAACCAGTTGATGAGGTCGCGGATCTTCATCGACTGAGGTGTCACATGTTACGTATGCCTGAACACTGATTACCACGACGCACAATGTTGACTAGAATTGGGGATGGTTGGAACGTAGTTAGAGGCGGCTAAACCAAAACGTGGCATCAGAGCATGATACATATGCGCCATACAAATCTCATTCGATTTGCTTGAGTGCTGTGACACTGCCCAGGTGCCCACACCGAAACAGGTGGTCTTCTTAGGGGACCACATCCAGAGCCTTTGACCTTAAGGTCTAGTCCACAAGGCAGTGGAGCATCGTAAGGAGATGCAGCCCCATGGTAGCCGGTGACCAACAGTTGGTTCATACGCCATTCGTTCCTTCAGGATACTGGAGCCCATGTGCACCATTGGTTTGGAATCAGGGTTTTCCAACTACCCTGGGTGGACTCGCCTTGTCCACCAACCCGGTTAAATCGCCGGACATTCGCTTTTCGTCCTCTCAATTTCGTGAAGAACACCGGTGCCACGAGAAGGCAGTGAGTAGGACTTTTGTGGCAGAGGCTATATATTCGCTGGCCATGTGAGAGCATTTTGGGAGGAAGAGCGGACTCTCCCCACTCTCGGCCGTACCAGGGCATGAAGTTACTAACTTCTAGTCTGAGCCATGTTGGTAGATGCAGACTCTTTGGTTGGGGTCCACGTGACTTTCGTAACCAATGGTTGAAGACTCCGCGTGACATGGCTCACAATCGAATACAATGGCGTAAGTGTATACACTCTTTATCTTCCCTTAAACCTTGAGATTAAAATTGCTTCATAACTTTCTTCCTTCCTATTCTACATCATTATATAAAATCTATCTTTTATATACTACCGCCACTAAACTAACTATTTCTATGAATCCGGTGTTGATCTTGTTGTGCTAACGAGGTATGGCAACTTGGACCGATGCATATGTGTGCCTGGTCCTACGTTGTAGCTGACTGACTGTCTATTTGAGCGATACACCTAATTTTATCCTATGAAGAAATCATTATGTATAATCAGTTAGCCTTTGGCACCTACTAATCTAAATTAATTTTAAAGATTACTTAATATTGGTCAGATTAATGCTTAACGTTATATGTTTTAGTATATATTTTTTTGTGCCTATATCATATTTATTCGTCTTCGTCTGTTTGTAAGTGATGGTGGTTTACTTTTTGAATGAAAAATTAATTTTATAAAAATGTTCCGCTTTCTCTCTTCATTCACTTCATTTGCTATCGTAGGAGTCTGTTTCTTACTGATTTTAATTCGATGCCTTCTACTGAAGTATACATCTACATATATTCCATTTTTGTAATTAAACTTTTTCTTAATATATTTTTGTGCTTCCTTCAAAATCATAGATCTTTAAGGTATACAGCTTTGTAATCTTTTTTACGTATTCAGTTCATGTTTATGTTTTTAATTTTGCATACTGATAATCCTTTTTTTCTATTTACTACTATCTGCAAATATCGTTTACGTGAATTTCGCTTGATGCCCTCAACGTATTCGTTTGTTTCCGATATGGATTCTTCCACTACACTTGCTAATGTTAATTGCTTATTTCAATCATGATCTTTTTTTCTGATCTTTCAAACCCACTTCCTACGAAATATCCCCACTATTTTTAGTTTCCGTCCTACAATAAGTCTTTCATTTATATCAAAATTAATCGGGTTTTCTTCTACTGCTTTGTGTAAAGATTTTATTTGTAAAGAATTTACTCTACCAGAATCCCATTTGGTGCCGATAGAAAAAGTCGATACAAAGGCGGTTTGGAGTTTTATGTGTTCACAGTCAACATGAATCAATGCTGATGCTTCATCGTTCATCTGGATATACGTCCTTACAATGTGGCATAAAATTTGCAGTGACGGTTGCATTTCGTAAATGACATTTAGATTATTGTACATACGTTTATATATTTTATCAGAATAATTTTATTTTCACATACTTTCATTGTTCTCATTTTCTTGGATCGCTAGCATTAAGGGAAATTCTGTGTATGAAGGTCTGTCTTGTTCTAGTAATTTTGCCGGTCACTATGTTGTGCTTGCTTAGTTTAGCTAGCTGCCGTGTTAGAAGTCCTATGGTGTGTTCGGTCTTTATCAGCATCTTATTTTTGTCGTATTCATGGCTCTGGGCCTTGTACACTCAAATACTCACAAGACGGTCTAAACAGTGTATCGCATTGACTTCCGGTATTTTATTGTTTTCGCATAGATGGCCTTACCCAACTTTTAGATGCAGTGCGTATGCCTTAAGTATAGTACGTAAATAAGTCTAAATGAAAAGTGAAAGAAATAAAGTCGAAGTGAGTGTAATGTCTCAATGAAAGTGGAAACGGGGACTAGGAAATGATGTTATTCTGAAACGGAGGTATGCGATGAAATGAGTTGTGAAAATAGTGAGGTGCTAGTTAGTCTGCACTTGTTGGACTGGACTCAATCGGACATTTAGCTAACTTGCAATCTGTCTGGTTTAACAGTAAATTGTGAGTAATGTACCGGACAGGAGCTATGTTTTGTAAGCAACGCCACCAGCGCGTTCAACAATAAGAGGGGATTACAGTGGGAGCTCGTCGTCCTTAGAAACCAAGCTTCTGCAGCGCGAACAAACAGTGAAAACTCTTAGTACCGTTAACTTATTACCCTCTAATTTTTAGTGTGCAGTAAGGTCGTTCACAGCATTCGGTTAAAACACGGCTCGCATGCATGCCGTTGTCTAGCTAACTCAATAATTCTAAACATTGTTTTGTATTGGTCATAGGTGAGTGCGTATTCTAAGATGGTGTGGACAGTCGAACCACAAGCTTGTATCTCCACACAATTTTCCTTTAATATATTACTACCGTTGAACTAACTACTATGGATTTGGTGTTCATGTGGTGGCAGTTTGGGACGATGCGTATGTGTCCCTGGTTCAACGCTGTAGCTGACTGATTGATAATGAGGCAGTCGTTTAGTTTTCTGTAAAGGGCTGGTGAGATGTCATTAAATCCTAGAATAAGCCATTTAGCAAACAGTAGGGAGGCAGAGGCTTATCCATTAGGCTACTCGGGTAAACAGTTCACTGGATACCTCGCAAATTGCCGTTCCAGTCAAGGTCAAGCGAGATGTTCTTCGCTCAGGTGCTTGCCATGGACAGGTGCTTTCACGGCTTTTGAGTCGAGGTATTGACGTAAAGTTTAGTAGCAGCGGGGTGGACATCACTAAGTGTCATGTTGGCTTTAATCTGAAACTCGTGGTTAACTGTTTGTGCTAGCCGTATCTGCGCATAGTTAGACGTTTCCCAAACAAAGATATTTCATTCTTGAACTTTTGCTTGAAGAACACAGTCACACATATTCTGTCACCATACTTACATCTCCAGTCGAACGGTCGAAGTGAGGTTTTTGTTGAGGCCTTCAAGAGAGCCTTTATCAAGTCTCCAGGGGAGGGCACGACGGGGGAGGTCATCCAGAACTTCGTATGAGCATGCGCAATGGCCCCGAGTGCGGCCTCATCTAACGGTGTCTCTTCAGCTGAGTCAATGTTCGGAAGGAAGACCCAGACTTCGTTTGATAGCATGTAGCCACAATGAAGAAGACAAAGGATATGAACCGAAGGTGATGATAATTGAACATGAGTTTCCTAATGCGTTACCAGTGTATATAGGAAACGTTTGACAATATAGGCCTGCTTAAGGGGTAGGTGTCACCTTAAGGAAAGTGGGTGACTATATGTTCAGAATTGATGTACGATGTAAATGACTGACGCAACATATAAACCATATCCGCGGTAAACGACTATATTCGGATAACCAACTAGTCTATTTAATTAAAACGGCCAGTTTTGAGTGACTAAGTCAGTGCATAAGAGGTGACTAGGAAAAACAGGCAACAGGGATGGGGCAATAACGCTGAACTGTGGGTTTCCTGAGTTAATTTGTGATTGGTGCAAATGTCTCTTTTTATCTAAACCCATTTCCCCCGTTTCACAAATTACAACGCGAACCCGATAAACACATTTACCCATTTTTTCAATCGTAATATATATTAACTGGAGTTACTATGTACACTTATGATAATTTCTATTTCTAGTTTTCGTTTGCACCACGTTGCAGCCGAATTCTGTGCAGATGAAGTTCACTTGCTTTTTTTCGATATCTGTGCGTGTATACTGTCGACTGTTTTCTACGGATCACTTAGCTATAAAATGTTCATTCAATAAGTTGGATTTATCCCTGTTCGAGAAGTTTGATCACTGGTGGTAATTCATGGTACTTGTTTCTTTAGCCCGAATGAAGTCGCGATTCGTTATGTCAACCAGTTGAGTGAGGGGAACTGTATAGAAATGTTGGATGTATACAACTACTGATTTTCGAGTGATCCCGAATCTTAGTGTTGTAGACCATCTACTTGGGAAGAAGTAATGAAAATGTAAAACGAGAAAGTGAATATTCCTGATTTCAAGCTTGTTTATTTGTTTTTTGCAAGCCAATATGTGCATAACGTTCACTCTAACTGACTTATTGAATTACACATATTGTTCAGTTGATATTTGACACACTAAGGGATACTGAGTGTTCAGAAGTTGAAATAAATTGTTCAAACAGATTTATTTTGTCATATCAGGTTGTGGAGATTGATCTGTTCATGATTTCACTGAGATGTAACAATGTGAGACGACTACTGTAAATCTGGAAGCTTTGAACGGCCGTTTCGTCACTTGTGTGCTGATCCATAATCTCGCTTGCGAAATTAGAACGAAGCTCATAATCTCTAAACTATTGATCCGGCAACTGAAGGTTTAAATGTCTGACATAAAACAATCAACGACGCAAAGCAACAATCGTCCATTAACTTAGGTGTGATAATGCCTTATGCATCACATGTTCGAAACTCAATCATTACGATATCTCAAAACACGGCGAGAATTTTTCGGAAGAATAAGTAGTGAAGATAATATGATTATCAGTTTGAAGTCGAGAAAAAAAGATCAAAGGTAAGAATTCAGTCTGACTGTCTGGGAAGTTCTATAATCAATTATGAGTTGGAATTTGACCAGAAACGTAAACACTAGTCAATGAAAAGACGAAGTTGTAAGTACAAGGAAGTTCTAGTAAACGAAGCAAGTCATGAGATTAGTAGGAAAGAGCACCTATATTTCAACCATAAAATCATTCTTAACATCACAATGTAGTTTCCGGTATAGCAAAGCGACATTTGTACAGAATAAAATAACAGAATGGTTCACAGTTCATCGATCATATTTTGAAATAGAACAATATGAAACAATAAAAGGCTTCTCAATGGTTTAGCATTCATATTGAAATTGAGTAATACATCAATGCAATCCAGTGATGAGATGAAGCACAAAGTTGCTTAATTAGTTATGGATGGTGTTCTATCGAAATTTACTGGTGAAGTGTTTATTAATGGAATTCAGTGTGTGTTTTGAGGTTTGGCTCACAATTCGTCAGTTGGTGGGTGCGCTTATATTCTAGTGTTGATGTTGACATTAGTAGTTGATTCAAGTACCTACTCCTTCCCACGCCAACGCATTATCTATAAAGTGATGATAAATGCTAGACCGTCCAGTAACTACAGCATGTTATTACAAATAATTACTAATAATCGAAATTAACTAACTTCCTCCTGTTCAATGGACTGAATTTGAAATTACTGACAAGTTTCAAAAGGAAGATAATGTATGCATTGAGTTTCTCTGCCTTCCACCATCGAAAGTGTCGGTCATAAACAAAGAAGAACATGGTGCATACATGAACCGGTTTATGTTTGCATGTTATATCAAAAAGAAATGATTTATTAACGAGACAAATGACATTACAGTAGAATTATCAATGTTGTCATTAGTAACGGGAGACATTAGGCATACAGAATGAGATTCGAGAAGAAATGAAATTGCTGAATATTGAGTTCTGGTATCTTATGAATAAGCATGGAGGTACCTGCGACAGAGTGAACGATTTGAGTAATAACATCCATTATTTGCAACCAAAGGCACTGTAGTTAGAAAACCTTTCGATCACTTAGTGTGCGCTTACCTTCAGCTCAGCCCCCCAATGAATATTTATCGTGATTGTACACATTGGTTTGTTCACCCACACCTCTCGTCCGACTTACCCCTGCATCTGCAAACAGCCATCGAAATGGAAGGAAAATAAGCCTACGACCTAATGGGCTTTGTATGCAAAAATGGTTCCTTTGTACTTATTATCCACGCTTTTAGGGATTCCAAATACAATATGTTCAGCAGTGCTCAGAATTTTTTATCTGACTTATGTTGAAAGTGTATGTACCTGCCTAAAATAACCAAGACGAATTACCGTCAACTACTGAACAATCCGAGAATGAATAATACTCAGAGAACAATAATAATAAAAAGATTACAATAATTTAGCAGAATCTATGGATCTGTCAGGTTATTAAATCTGACTGTCTGAAAAATTCTGTCATCAATTTTGAGCTTGAAGTTGACCAGGAACGTGAATACTAGTCAATGAAACAAGTTTTGAGTGTTGTCCACAAGAAAACTGTCCGTATATTTACCTTACGGAAACTGTAACCTTTTTTTGAATGAGAGAGGTTTTGGCTCTCAAATTTTCTCGTTGTTACTCAGTGACGTAGAAAACTGAGGGGTTGTTGACTTGCTTCGTTTCACACTATATGATGCACGTGAACTGAGTTTTCATTCGTCTAATAAAACGAACATTACAACTTTCAGTTTAGGAATGTAATTCCTTTGCAAGTTAATAAAATGATCAACTATTTTATCGATTATATTTTAATCAACATATAGGGTTATCAGCTGGCTCTTGTCCACCTAGCCCAGTTGAATGTATAATGATGATTGACAAGTTTTCCGTAATTTACCAGAATATTATTGGTCAGGCAGCATGTCACTGCTTTAGATATGTTAATGTGCTTGTAAAGTACGGTGGAATGCTACCAAAATGGTGAAAAAAATATTGACTTTTCTTGTAAGGACAAGCTGAGGCTCCTCGATACATTCCTATTATCTTCTAGCAGGTGACACATTAGTTTGCTACGAGATCACAACGTAGCGAATGGTGGTTTTGGCACTAATGTTCAAAAACAAAGATCAAATGGCCAACATCTAGATTTTAGTTTATCATGTGGAGTATTTAGTTCCTGGGTTTCTCTTACGTTTAACGCATAACCGACATCTCTTTCGGCACACTGAAAGGTAAATTGGATTAACGGGACTAAACACAGTTCACTTTACCTTATATCCTTACCTTTGGAGGATGACAACTGAAAGGTCCTGCATGTACTTTGATTTTCACTCATGTGACCTGAGACTACTCTAGTTGTCTTTCTTAATTATCTTCCTTCAAGATGAATTCTATTTGCACCATATTCTTATGGAATCAGACTCATTACCATACTTTTACGTAATATAGAATCATCCCCCGCAATACAGGTTTGGAAAAAGAATAAATTAAAGACCATATTGGGAGATTTTTCGCCGCTAATCACATCGATTTGGCGCTGAAATATACATATGATATCGGAATCCGATTGTATTAATTAACTGAGAAGTTCATGTATTCTTAAAATGTGTTGATTTATTTACCTGTTCCTTGAAAACCTGGCGCAATCTTTAAATGGAGCGGCTTTTGTGTCATCTTTCCACATTCCAAGGTAAGCATAACCTTAGAATAAGATAAATCTGAATTACTATCATGTTCAAGCTACTAAAAGCTTTGCTTGCAATCCCCACATTTTTCTCAGTTAACGTTAGTGGTATCGCTCACTTTACATCTGCATTTTCGTAATTAGAACCAAATAACTTACTGTTTACTTTATATTTTCCAGTCGTTTGTATTTTTTACGAATATTTGCTGGTTGTTTGTTACAAGCGTTTTAGTTGGATCGCTCTTACTGACAGATATCTTATAAGCTAGTCAGTTGTTCTAACAATCTGTTAATTAATTTACACAAATGTTTCTACGGATTTCACTCTAAATAGTCGATATGTGGGGGGAGGGTAAAATAAACACTTCCTCCTTGTCTGCGTTGTCGCCCTCTTTCCCTCCTTAACGTTTGCTTGAGTTGTTCCGTGAGCATGCTAGTTGTGTCTAATAGCTCTCGGTTTTCTTTGAATTTCACATTACTCATTTCGGTATATCATCAGCTACTATTATCCATGTGGGAGTTAATCGTCTTTTAGTATATGGTTATGATTATGAGACTAGAGATAGGTTGTGTTTTGAGAGTATGGTTTTGGGTTAGACTTTTTCTTTCACTCCCTAAAAACTAAAAATTTCACTGAGGATGTATATAACGTGGTTAAGTGTTTGACTGTGTTAGGAAATACAATAACTACCTCGACTGTTGGTGGGCATGATATTTCATATTCTAGTATTTCTCAAATCAAATTGCTTTCGTACTTCTCGGTTGATATTCATTGAATAATCATAGCCTAATGTTCGAGATATCAGGTGATGTCTCAAAAACGGTTTCATACATCTTACCTCCCTTACCCTATGTTGGTTGTCATCACATATTTTTCGTCGTAAGCTCGTTTACTACCCTTGGATTGTATCTTTGTATTTGAATTTCCATCGTAATTGAACCCATTTCCCTCCCATTATCTTACTGATTTCATGCCTCACTGCTGATTAGGTATGGGAACTTGAACTGGCTCACATATGTCCCGAGTTCTACGTTGTACATAAATAACTAAGTTAAAAAGGTTTTTATAGGAAAATTCAAACCGTTAGTTACTTACAGTTGTGTTAATTGTCTGTGATGGTTAACCTGTTAAATGTATTTATCAAGTAATGGGACTGTTAATTCAGCTAAGTAATTTATTTTCTACCACTTCGTTTTCAAAGCTGCTTAATAGTAAGTGTGTGATAAATGGCAGGTCAATGAATAATTGTATTTGAAGTCTTTTTATTTGTTAAACGAAATTTCTCATCATGATTTTACTAAGTTAATATCTACTAAAGAAAGAGACTTATGATACTTGAAAGGTATATGAACAGTGAAGTGGAAAGAGTTACTGTCATCATGGTAAAATAGAGATGTCTGAATAATAATAATAATAATCAAAAATCATAAACAGAAATAACCTTTTCTGTGTTAATAATCATAACAACGAAACAATGCAATATAACCTTTGGAATGAGGTATAAAACAGGAAAAAATTAGGTAAACCAAATAAACCATGAACTCAGGCTATAGTAGAAAGAAAAAGAACTAGTAAACCGTTTCCTCATGCTAAGTCAGCGTTTCATGTTGTGAATAGCGTATGTTTCTCAGTGTAACGTAGGCGTAAGAGTGGATCTTTCGGAATCTTCGACTGGACTTTGCAAATTATTCCGTAGGACGAACCTGAAGTTTAATTTTTTGAGTCTACTTCATCTTTCAGAATGAAAATCATAAGTTATCTACACTGTCCTTTACTAAGCTATTCTGAAAGACATTATCGGATATGGCAAGGAAGCAGCCTCGACGATCGGACTACCTAGCTCCACAGAAGGACACAAACTGATTTATAAGCCTGGAATCAGTCAGTCATAGCAAATAAATGAGTGTCTTTAGTAGGTTACACGATGAATTTCTGGGTAAACTCTTTCGAATCGATTTCTCCGAACGTTTATCAAGTATATCACGAGCCGTATTTTCTTTGAATGCAAGATTTACACATAATTAGAATAAAAGCTCTTAACCCGATAAAACACCTACAAAACTTCAAACATTCATCATGGATCATTTATTTCATTTATTTATTTAAACACATAGATATTGGTACAAGGAAGCACCAGATAAATATGCGTCTCACAAATCTCATTCGATTTGTGTGAGGGCTGTGATACTGCCCAGGTGCCCACACCGAAACAGGTGGTTTTCTTAGGGGACCACATCCAGAGCCTTTGACCTTAAGGTCTAGTCCACAAGGCAGTGGAGCATCGTAAGGAGATGCAGTCCCATGGTAGCCGGTGACCAACAGTTGGTTCATACGCCATTCGTTCCTTCAGGATACTGGAGCCCATGTGCACCATTGGTTTGGAATCAGGGTTTTCCAACTACCCTGGGTGGACTCGCCTTGTCCACCAACCCGGTTAAATCGCCGGACATTCGCTTTTCGTCCTCTCAATTTCGTGAAGAACACCGGTGCCACGAGAAGGCAGTGAGTAGGACTTTTGTGGCAGAGGCTATATATTCGCTGGCCATATGAGAGCATTTGGAGAGGGAGAACGAACTCTCCCCACTCTCGGCCGTACCAGGGCATTTGGGGGCTCAGTGGTCTATCGGTTAAGGGCTCTGGCTCGAGACTAGTAGGTCCTGACTTCGAATCTCGCGAGTGCGGGATCGTGGATGCGCACTGCTGAGGAGTCCCATAATAGGACGAGTTGGCCATCATGGATCATGCTTACTAGAAGGTCTAATAATGAGACTTGGCTGGTTCATTGAAATATAGACAATAACATTTGTGTCTTTGATCTGGTGGCCGACATTCCTGGTACCCTCAGGATATTTAACAAAAATTACTAAACTATCTGGTTTCCCAAACTAGATGATACCATAGTACCTCTTGTCTAGTAGGTTGAAATACTAAGTTATAAAAACTGTTGGTTTTATCTAAAAAACTATATTTTTTAAAATTTTTATTGAACTTTGTAAGTTTCCTTAGATTGAATGGTCTACCAACTTGTGTTCTTCATAAACAATGCATGGGGTGCACTCTTTCTCTGTGCTATAAGACATTTGAAAGAGTCATTCAGTGGATGTATTCATATTCTTAGGATAAAAACTCTAGCTCCTTATGAATACACCAGTTTTCAGATGCGTTTATATTTCACTATTTCTGAGCAAGCTCCATCCATGAAACTGCTGTTTGAACGTTTTAATTAGAAGTTCAACGAACTTTACTTAAACGTTTGAAGATTTCCCTACTCTGATCCGTATTTGTCTACTTTCAAATAATTACCTGTTTGTTGAGTTATATTTGTTTCCGTTTCACCATTGTAAAGCTTTTCAACCCAAATGAACAGATATTTATTCGTTTTTTTTTATATGATTCTGTTGATTTGAGTTGGTTTTTTTAAATTAGTCTACATAATAACAAGGTAATATAATTTGTAAGACACATACTTCAATGTCATTCTCAAAATTTGAGATGAATGATCTTGACACCCCTGATAGACTATCCTTTTGGGGAAACAAAGAAAGGTCCCCAAATTATTTCTTGCAGTTCCCCACTGTTCATGGATATAGAGGACTAGTTGTTCTCACCTCTAACAATCCGAATTGTATGTAAATTTACTTAACATTGGTCGCTAAATGATCTACATGGTATATATGCATTTCAGATTGGAAAATTACGAGAATTTATAGTCATGAATTAGTTTGGGGGGGAGTAAAAGAACAAACTAACAAATTTTTCTGAACAACACGCTTATTGAAACGAATATTAGGGCAAGTATAAAATTTCATAGTGCTGTCCGTAATTCTTTCAATATTCATCATAATTAACCAGTAAGTTATTAGGTATGATGAATTCTGTGTAGTAGTATCCCGATAATATGAAGATAATAAATTCCTTGTATTATCAATGGAAGTATTTATCACTTAAACACAAAGAAATGTCTTAGTCAAGTTATTTTTGTGTTTGTTTGGTTTCATGAACTAAATAAAATGGATGCCTTTGTTTACCAAGTTGAACATGGTGGTGAGTAAATATCTCGTTAATATTATAAGCTGCTTATTATCCGTGTATGGCGTTGGAATTATTTGATATTCTTGCAGTGAAATTGTCTTAATTTCTTTGAGAGTAGCAGTTTCGAGTCGCCTTCTACCTCATTTTCTTCTGGAATGTTGGACATTATTATCAACCTTTAGACAAAAAGTGCGATCTGAATCTCCTGGTATTTGGATCTGTAGTTGGTTGTGTAGTCATGTTGACAACTAATTTGAGGTGATTTTTGATGTACAAGTTATATGAATAAATATATGCTTCTCGAAAGAAACCGTTGAAGTAATTGGATGATTAGTCTTGAACATACCTTCACTTTTTATCATTTCTTTTTGTAAATCTGAAGTAGGATTCTTTTGCTTTTATCATCTATTTGTCACGTATTTTCAGTTTCTTCGCTCTAGTTGTCTATTGCGCATTGTTCGTTTTGCTTATTTTATAATAATGCTAAGGAGTGTAGCAATTTGAATTAATGCAATCCATCCATAGACTTCATGTTATTTCACTTGTTTGGTGTTGAGAATTTTACTATCTGTTATTTATATTCTAACTTTTGTGTCAATATTGTTTTACTAATGTTGGTTTATCATTTCCCTTATTCCAGTGCTTGCTAAATATTTGAAAATCCAGTCACTTATAGGCTTACATGCCTAACAGAATTATCATTTCGTCACGATGTCTACAAGTAGTGATATTGTTCCAGTAGGCACAATAATCAAAGAAAGATGGAGATTTTGCACTAAAATTGGTGGCGGTGGTTTTGGTGAAATCTATGAAGCTGTTGATATGATCAACCAACAAAAAGTTGCTGTGAAAGTTGAATCAGCACAACAACCGAAACAAGTATTAAAAATGGAAGTTGCTGTGCTTAAACGATTACAAGGACGTGCGCACACATGTCGTTTTATTGGTTGTGGTAGAAATGAACAGTTTAATTTTATAGTAATGAGTCTCCAAGGTAAAAATCTAGCAGATCTAAGACGATCAACTCGTCGTGGATGTTTTACTATAAGTACAACTGTACGACTAGCTCGTCAGATGCTTGTTGCTATTGAAAATGTCCACAATGTTGGATTTCTTCATAGAGATATAAAACCATCAAATTTTGCATTAGGAACTGGAATTGGACCTGGTGCTGTAAATCCTAGACAAATTGTGCTTCTTGACTTTGGGTTGGCTCGTCAGTTTACAACTGCAAATGGAGATATTCGAGCTCCTAGACAGGTAGCTGGTTTTCGGGGTACTGTCAGGTACGCTTCTGTTAATGCTCATTTAAATAAGGAACTCGGACGTCATGATGATCTCTGGTCTTTATATTATATGCTTGGTGAATTCATAGTCGGTGAATTACCTTGGCGAAAAATCAAAGATAAGGAGCAGGTCGGCTTGATGAAACAAACGTTTGATCACAATCAGTTATTAAAGTTCATGCCACGTGAATTCAGACCATTTCTAGAACATATTCAAAATTTGACCTATTTTGATCGTCCGGACTACATGTATTTACATTCCTTGCTTAATGCTTATATGGAACGTCGTAGGATAAATGAATCTGATCCATTTGATTGGGAGATAACAACTGAGTCTACGCCTGTTAGTGGTGCTAATGAAACTAATCAGCACCATACAACACAAACACCTATAGTAACCCAACAAGCCGCTCAGGTCACTGTAGCTGGAGCACAGGGGACACTAGATGTCTCCAAGCTCCGAAAGGGTATTCCTTCTGGAGTGGATCAAAATCGCCCAAATGTCGGTGCAGGAGGAACAGCAGGGACAAGTGGATATATAAGTGGAACTAGATTGGCCGGAAGTAGTTCAAATTTAGCTTTTGCAGGTCCAGTTGCAACTACTTCGATGGCTAATGTAGGGAAATCTTTTGATGCTATCCCATGTCATGGTGGATCAAATGGTAGTGCTTTAAATTCAAGATCGGGTGTAGTTTCACATCATCGTAATACTGTCGACGAAATTTTGAGCAATCACAATTCTCAACAGCAACAAGGTAACAATACACCGCGTAAATCATTTTCAAATGCAGGTGCACGGTCGCATCGACCTGCCACTACTCCACGTCTTGTTAAAGAAGCTGGAGCGGCAAGAGCTCGTGAAGCTGCCTCCAAAGATGTTACCAAAATAGATCATTTTTACTCTCCACATTCTCAAGCTAATCGTGTTTCTCCTTCAGCTAAAGTTGGTAATACCGACTCAGTTTGTCAACCAACGGATAATTCTATACCGATTAGTTGTGGACACCGTAATAATGATCCAAACAGACTTCAACCTGGTATGGGAACAACGAATAGCAATTCATCAAATCGTCGACCTATAAGTGCAGGTGCAGCTCATCTTAGAAGTAGTGGAGGCACTATAGGAAGTACAGCAAGTGTTGTTGGGGCTGGTTCGGGGACGCGATGCGACACAAGTTGCACACATGCTGTCATTGTAATGGTAGATCAAGGAGAAAATAGTAATTATCATGATATGACAAAAGCTGTTCCACTTACACTTGCTAGTCATTGGATTGCTGGTGGGGAAGATGAAGAAGGTTCAGTCCTCTCTGAAAATGAAGATGCTGTCGTAAAAGTCAAAGGTCCCGTTTCTTCTGTTGCAAGTGCTTCTGGTGGGGTTGGGGACGAATACGATGCATCGAATCATTTTAACAAACTTAATGGGACAAATAATCAATTACCTGAATGTGGGAGCGGAGAAGGTAATGAAGTGTTTCCCAGAATGCCGTCAGAAAATGGAAATAACGACAATAATTACTTTTGTAATTGTGACCCTAATATGTTAAATTCTCAGAGAGTCTTTCAACCTTCTGGAGATGTTAACAAGGATGTTGGATCTGGTTCTTATCAAGAGCCAGAATCAGATGAAAATAGTGGAGAGAGATCTTCAGTGAATGTACCTTATATTACACCTGGCAGACTATCCATTTCTTCTCAACACACATATGGAGAGGTTGAAAGTGGTTCCTGCAGACATAATAATATTAATTCTTTTGGAAATCGAGGTGTTGCACGTAAGTTATCCCAAGGATTTCGTCGACAAAGAGCACTACCTCAATATCTTACTTCAGAATCAAAATTACTTCCAAGTTATGGTATACCTACAGCCAAAGAAAGTTGTTTAGTCAATTCACCAACTTGTTTGAAATCTTTTAAAAGTGACAATGATAATAATTGGATTACTCGAAGCGGTAGTGATTTAATGCCTCAGTTTCCAATTCCATTCTCACGTTCCACAAGTCCATACCATCCTCATGGCTTAGAAATTGTTGATGAAAATGCTAGTATACCAGTTTCTAAGCATTCGCCATATATTACACAAGAAATGGTTGATCGCAGAGGCCGAATCCAATATAAAGATTTACATGATCGTGATTATCGTGAATCAGGAAATCTAATTAATGAATTTCATTTTGATCCAAATGTTAATTTAAATAATAATCACAATGATAATAACAATACTAACATTAATAATAATCATAATTATTCAAGTACATGGAAGTTTAATCAAAACAGTAATTGTTTTCCTAATTCACAACAGTTAAATTCTTCTAATTCCATGTATCATCATTTACAACCTGTTGAGAATCAATCAAATCATATGAGTCGTTCAATGATATTATCACAAACTAGTAGCGCTGATCCATCATCCGCATATAATCTCCTTATGCATCCATTAAGAATAAATAATGAAAATAATGAGATTAATTTGAAACCACCAAATTCAGCATATTTAGCTGATAGTCCTATTGTTTATAAATCACCATTTCAATATTCTTCAGCATCTCCATCTGTTACAAAACCATTAACTACTACGATAATATCACGTGATTATTTTCGTTCTCGTCCCGATATCTCTTCAGCATCACGTCAATATTATGTTTCACAGTCAAATAATCATTTTAATACAACTACACGACGTCCGACATTATCGATCGCACAAAATAATTCATATCTAAAAGCACCATTTTCTAAATCTGAACATAATCTTTTACATGCTGTGGATAGCTTACCAGAATTGGAAAACAGACGATTTCAGCCTACAGTTGAAGATGATAGTTACTTGGTAAGTGTTATATATAATACTTAGTCTTGAGAGAGTTTAGAGAATGAAGAGAACGCTTGTTGTCAGAATCAAGTAGTGTTGAAAGAGCATAGCTGACTGACAATTCTAGGCTTTTCGCACCGTAACAAAGTAAAAAAGTGGACAGGATTAAAAATAATGGTTCAGTTAGCTGTAGAACTTAAAAGGAAACTGGTTGAGGCTCATAACCCTATTGGTGAATAGATAGTTGTATTACCTGTAAGATAAATTTTGTCGAGTCTTGTAATCATTGATTTGTTTTAGTTTATCAGATTGTTATCAATAATTTATCAGTAAATAAAGATATTAAATATGTGTAGCTTGATGGTCATATAGGGTGGTTAACTATGTATCAAAGTGGAGTCGAAACGACTGACGTTCCTGTATTTATCATTTAGAATAGACTAGAGTTATTTTAGGAGTCCTTTCAGAGTTGATTACTGAATGGAACTGGTACTGTTTAATAGCTATTTTGTAGACTAGTGGAGATATTGAAATCTATCAGTTATTCATAAATCCAGCACGGATTTGTGTTAGTTCAAGTTGACATATCGAATGGAAAAGTAAAAAATGAAATTAAAAGAGGAGTGGAATCAATTTCGGCTACAGTGTAAATATGAAAGTACACGAGAAGTCCGCGTCAAAGAATAAGTAAGATCTCAGGATAAAAGGTTAAGAATTACATAACTCGACATCTAGAGGGAGTTAAAGAATTATACATTTGCTCCACTGGCATTGATTTTATGCAGTATCACTGAACGTCTGTAACAGTTGGTTAAAAATTGTAGTTAGTTTAGGGACAGAGTATTAAAAAGGTAAATCAATCAATGGAGCTATAAGCTTATCAACTGAGCTGCTCTAAGGACGTTTTATGCATATATATCCATCACATATCCCAAAGACTGGCTAGGGTAGGAGTTGGTTGGAAAATAGCTAGAGCCAAGTAGGTTATGCAAAACTATATCAATCCTTAAAGTCACTGATCTCTGACATTTTATCGTCCTCATAGATGCAGATTCTCTGGTTGGAAACGTTATAGTAACTAATCCGTGGTTGCAGACATCAAGTGACATGGGCCAAAATTGATGATATTGGAACAATGTGCTCATTCTATCTCTTCCAAATCTTTAGTTTATCGTTATCCCATACTCTTCTTTCTTTTGTGACTAAATGTTATTTAGGAATAGAGAGCTCTATTCTTAATCTACTCAGCTAATATAGTCTTTACATAGTGACGTAATGTTTAAGACTTTTTTGTACAATATACACATAGATTTATCAAATAAGCCCATAATGTTACTATAGTTGACTATTTTGTCAACAGATAAGACCAAAAATCTAAACAGTGCTAAATACTTATACATCACATGACTAACTCTCATTCTAACAACTTCAAATAGCAGTGTTGGGTTCAACCTCAAGGCTAAGGAATATAACTACAGTTATGTGTTAGCAGTACGCCTATATTCTCAAACATGACGAAGGTTGAACATTCACGCCTAGGCATGAAATCAGTCTTGTTTTCCCAGGTTTGCTACTCACACTCTGTAGTTAAGCGTTGTATAGTTATGGACCCTAATGTTTTAGACAAAATATTGGTCAAACTGATTCCTTTGTGGTTGCCACTAGTGAACTGTTGTCTTGTTCTATAAGCTGATACAGTTAGTCTGATTTCTAGCTCCCGTACGGAGGCTGAAATCTCAGTTCATTTAATTTCTGAAAGTGAACTAAGATCTTTTAAAACAACTGAGGACAATCCATAAAGACCAGCTACTCCCTAGCTTCAAGAAACAGTTGTTTTATGTAGATGTCTAATTCACATAAAATCTGGTACGATTAACTGGGCATTGAAAATAAAAAGCATAACACTAAAAATATCTGTATGTGCCAGGGTACTGTCCTGTCGTCCAAACCGAAGCAGATATTTTTCTATGACCTAAAGCTCTAATCCACAATTGAGGAAAGTCATGTTAAGCGCTGCATTCTCAAGGTAGCTAGCAATCGAAAATACTTCTACATCATTCGTTTCCTCTCAATCCTGAAGCCCATATACACCATTGATTTGGCATCAGGGTTTTCCAACTTCGAACGTTTGCTTTCCATTTCATTTTTCTAAAAAAAAGTCACACGCTGCTTGAGGGGATTGAGTAGGACTCTCTTGGCATAAACTGTAAACGCATGACTATGAGAGCACTTTGAAAGGGAAAGCAAACCGTCCATACACTTGGCCCTACTAGTTCATGCACGAGCTAACAAGTGAGACGTTTTTTGAGAAATGCGAAATAATAAGACTACTAGATTGATTTTTATTAATCTATGATAAACGTTATCGGTTTATCGTACTCACTTTACAAAAACTAAGTATATGAAATTCGCTTGCTAGATGTATAATTATTTCTTAGTACATCTCAGTTCTCCTTTAAAAACTTTCCTCATTCATTATTTTAAACCTTTAATTATTTAATGACATGAAATTCTCGACAATAGTACTTGTGTATTTTAGCATTTGGTTGAACTTGATGAGTCTTGTACATGAACACTACGGTGTTGAGTTCCTAGTCCCACCTACTCTTGGATCCTTGAAAAGAAAACAGATGAAACGTATAAGGATTTTGTTTCCATGGTTCTTTTTGCAAAAGAGATGAGATTATTTATATAATCATATGACTTTGTGGTTCTAGAACCTTTTGTGAACATGCTAAAACTAGTAACAATTTCAGTATTTGCTCAGTCAAAATAAGGAGGACAACCGTTTGCTAGATTTCTCTTGGAAATTTCTAAAATACGCTAATAGGTTGAAGTGTTTTCAGTATTTTCATGGCTCTCTGAAACTGGTGGGAAATCACTAAAAAATTCCAAATGAGTTGTTAGTTGGACATAGATTAGATTAAAGCATGTTTCATGCATGATGGTGTTGCTGCGCGCTGATTGGCTAATTCTAAACCGATCAGCCCGGGCATATTATTGGAGAAAAAATCTAGAAGCTTCTTATGTATATACTATAAATATATGAACGTTATTCAAACTAGTGATTGCTGTTCACTTACGATTGTTATTTTGAATACAATTTCATTCCTGTTCAACCTGTTCTGATTTTGGGGTCTTGTTGAGTGTCATCGTATAAGAATACTAAGCAATAGGAATAGCTGGGTCATATATATAGCAAAATACATTTATAACATGAGTTTAATCTGTCTATACATTGAACTTCCAGTCTATTAGGTCAGGAGTTTGAACATATCTTCATGTATACACTTAGCGTCAATGGCATTGAGATGCTTAAGCAGATTAGTTGGGAACGTTTTACTAAAAATGAAGCCGTTTTTAATATGAGATTATACACTGATGATATTTGTCACAAATATTATTCAACCAAGTCCACTATGTTGGTTTGGCTGAGGAAGCTTGTCAATTACAGATCTGTATTATTATTTTGAGCAAAATGTTTCGTGTGAGTTTTACGTCCTATTGATGATATATAGTGTTTCGCATATATGCCTAATTGGATTTCATTGAATGGTGTTTGCGAGGTCACTTGTCTATGTAGAGTTCAACTGCTGTTCACTCATTGACCAACTAGACAATCACAGCTGGCACGATAGTCAGCCATAATCGACATATAGCCTGACATACATATACATTGTCCCAAGTTAGCGTATCGTACCACGTGCATTGAGTAATTCGGTGTGGTTGCATTTATTTTCTATCTCACTCAAAATCTTGAGTTTTAGGATTCATACATACATCACCTGTACATCTTCCTTCAGTTGTCCTTTACATACTTCATGGTTCTTCCAATTCTATGTTTATCCCGATTGTTCTATGTTTCGCTTCCTCTTCTCTTTATTTCAGTATTCTGCTAGCAAGCATTCCACTCGCAATCGCTGTTACATACTACTTAAGTCTGTCAATACAAATAGCATACACCACACCATAGGTCTAGATATTTGTTTGATTTATTCAAGATACAACTGGTCACTAAAACGAATATGAATCACACAAATAAGATGAAACCGTGAAGAGGTAGATGATGGAATGGAGTATATCGTCAAAAATAATTAAATCAGTAGAAATCAGCCGAATAGAACAGTTCATGATGAGAGAGAAAGTTCATTTTAAAAGATATATAACCAGGAAATATCCTTTCAGTTGCATGAGTTTCTTCCACTTTCATGAAGAATGTCAAAAAAGTGCACCAAGGTTCCATTGACTTCTATTTTGAGCCATGCTTAATAATGTTTCAAGCTACCGTGTTGCACAATCTCTAGAACCTCAACCAGGGAGTCATAATAAACCAACAGATGACACCCTCATATACCTTTCTTTCATACCAGTACTCCACTTCACAAGAAAACCAATTCGCTCTTTCCATCTCATCTTAGCACCTACAAATAGTGTTCAATACCAAAGATGCCCGGTTGACATTTTTAACGCATGTGCGAACCACCAAAACCGTGTTTCAATATTGTGGTATCAAATGATTAAAATCTAGAAGTATTCAAGATAAAAATAGGCAATCATGAAATAATTTGTAAATGCAGTAAATAGCTAGATGTAATCCTTCCAACAATATCTCTGATCATGAAACAATGAAATATATCTCAATTAATAATATCGATTTACTATTCGTATTTGTAAATAGAATAGGAACCTGAACTTCTGCTTTTAGGACGTTTATGTCCTACACTAAACTTGTCGTTTATAAGTTTTCAACGATTAACCTTGAACCGTTAGATCATGAGATTGGAACTTAGCTTATCTCTAACTGTTTGACTTATCCTAACCGAGGGTATCATAAAATATAATTTATAATTTGGTACAAAACTTATATTCAGATCTATCAATCATTAAACCTAAGCGATGCTTTCACGCATGTATTTATTATTATTATTGTTATTATTATTTATTTAAACACGTAAATATTGGTACAAAAGAGCACCAGATATATATGCGCCACACAAATCTTATTTGATTTGTGTGAGGGCTGTGATACTGCCCAGGTACCCAAACTGAAGCAGGTAGTTTTCTTAATGGGGGCCACACCCGGAGCCTTTGACCTAAAGTTCTGATCCACAAGGCAGTGGAGCATCGTAAGGAGATGCAGTCCCATTGTAGCCGGTGACCAACAATTGGTTCATACGCCATTTGTTCCTTCAGGATACTGGAGCCCATGTACACCATTGGTTTGGAATCAGGGTTTTCCAACTACCCTAGGTGGACTTGCTGTGTCCACCGACCCGGTTAAATCGCTGGACATTCACTTTCCGTCCTCTCGACTTCGTAAACCACACCCCGGCCACGAGAAGGCAGTGAGTAGGACTTTTGTGGCAGAGGTTATACACGCGTGGCCATGTGAGAGCATCTGGAGAGGGAGAACGGACTCTTCCCACTCTCAGCCGTACCAGGGCATTTGGGGGGGGGTTCACACATGACTAGGATCTATTTCCAAACAGAGAATTTCAACCTTTCGATTCGCTTACATGTATTGTTCTAATAACAGATTAGATAATTCTTTTACTTAATATGCCCATAAAAGAAGTTATCTATGTCTGATTGTTTCATATTACCGATTCATTCACATTTATCCATCTTTATATTATTTATATTCTTATCAATTATTGTATAGTTGGTATAACAAAAATGTTGGTTCTAAAAAATGAAGGTCATTCCATCTTTTACAATACACAAAGGTAGCTGTATATATTGTTGTTGTCGTCATGTGGTGGGTTTTTTTTTAAATTAAACATTTTCATGATAAATTAAACTATGCACCCACTGATATGTATGCACATATACAGCCTAGTTCTATGTATATTCTTACTTCTTTCTTTGTTTTTCTATAATAAACTATTTATAATTTCAATCGCTTGGCCACATTTTAGTTTTTTTTTTCATTGCACGAATGACTATTCACTTGCTTATTGTCGATATTTTTGTTTAGTAAGTAGTATATAAGTAGTATATAAACAACTTTTCTGTATTATATATATATATATATCATGTTTAATATTTTTTCATTTTTGTTGTTGTACATTGAATCTATGTTGTAATAATTTGTTGTATAACCATTATATCAATATCAGTAGAGATGAATGGTGGCTAGCAGTAGAATCCAGGACGCGCGTCTCGTCCTATTTGGAACTGTTCAGTTGGATGTATCTGCATCTCAGAGTTGATGTCCATCCTGGGACTTGAACCTAGTACTGTTCTCCTCAAATGTCATCGTGTTATTCACTTAACTATTGAATTCACGTGTTATACATAAAAATTAAGTTATGTACAGAATAATTTTGTCAAATACTTAATGATTTAAAAGTTTGGATTGTGGATGATGAATGATTAACACAAATGTTGAACTACTTACTTACTAGCGAACACCTAATCAGTCAAGTGTTTGTGTATCTATGTGTTGACTTAGCAAAATAATAAAATATTTGTAATCAATGTTTAGTAATTCTTAGTGCTTTTGATTTAGGTCTATCCTCCCTTTCTTGTTATTTAAGTTTTGCACCAGTGTAAATATCAACACGGATTTTGGGCACATCCAACTGACGAGTCCCAAGTAGAGTGAAATCCGCGTTCTGTACTGTACTACTAACCAGCCACAAACTAAATTAATGAATATGTTAACATTTGAGAAACATTTTAATCCGTAAATGCATTATTATTTTTAAGCTAATATTATTGTCGTTTATAATATTGGGATGATAATCATTCTATGTGTGATTTCATTAACTTCGTATCTTAAATAAACCAATATACAAAATATTACAAATTCGTAATCGAATGGAGTTTTGGAAGATATTTCAATGGTTGTTGTATACAGGTTGATGGTACTTAAATAATTGATAAGTAGGATGGATTGTTTGATGGAGTTTTGTTCTCTGAGCTGGATGGTTTGGTCATGGAGCTTTCATCGTCCTTCTGAACGACATCATCAACACAAAATTCGGGTAGATGATGATACTTATTAATTGTTTAACTTAAGTTTGTTTATCATATCATTAACAATAAACAAGCTCCACAAACCCCCTTAACTGATAAACAAAATTTTATCATAATATCTTTATTTTTCCCATGTTCAAAAAATGAATTTTCAACTTGTATTAGTTAGATTTAACATAAAATAAGAAAAGTTATATCGCTAATACAATCAGAACTCAGTATCTGAGTGGATAATGCGATGGAGTTTGAAGAGAAAGGTGCTGGGTTCGAGTCCCAGAGTGAACATCAACTCTGAGATGCAGGTACATCCAGCTGACGAGTCCCAAATAAGACGAAACGCGTCTTGTCTTAGATTCCACTGCTAGCCACTATCCATCTTTGCTTATATATCGCTAATAGTTGATTTCATATAATTACCAAATTTATCGTAGTGTTTGTAAACTTGGAACTCATGAGTGATATTATTGATGTCAACATGATATAGATTATTTATATAGTTGAGATCATGAATCAATTGAATCTAGACCACCATGGAAAACGTGGAAGCATTAGACGGCCGTTTCGTCCTATTATGGGACTCCTCAGCTGTGCGCATCCACGATCCTGCACTCGTGAGATTCGAACCCAGGACCTACTAGTCTCGCGCCAGATTATTTAGCTTTTTTATACAATTTGTCAATATGAGATATACATATAATATTTTCTTTTATAAATTATCTTCCCCTTGCTCAACGTAACGTTGTTAGTAAATAATGACAACTTTTGAAGTGTTACGTTATCTTATGTGTCAGGTTATAAATATTATTGATTGTTGGACACAATCGATTTTTATCAGAAGGGGTTTTTGTGAAGATTTAGTATTTTCATAGTTGAAAGCGTGAGTCAATTGAAGCTAGACCACCAGAGAAAACCTGGAAGCCGTCCAGTTCTTCCAGGTTTTTCCTGATGGTCTAGCTTCAATTGACTCACACTTTCATCTATGGAAATAATTGAGTTTTTGTTTATTTATAATTCAATGAACCATGAAAAATATAGTTCTTTCAACAACAACAAAAGCCCATACTTATAAACGTATTCTTAATTTAACCACGTATAGTATAAATTAGTTTTAATGAAGGAATTCATTTGGGTTATTTCATAAAGCAATTTGAAGAAGCATATTTTCATTGTCTGGTTTTTTTTCTTAGGAAGCTTGTTTAATGTTTTCGATTGTTTTCTGTAAAAGAAAACAAACAAACAAACAGTTTACTCTTCACGCTCGATAAAACAATTAAAGGAATAATTTTTTTTCATGAAGGGGTAAGGTTTCATGTTTAGGGTGTTAGGTTGATTACTGGTTTGGAAAAATCGGTAACATTTTGAAATGTGTATTGTTTATATCTTGACGGGTGGTGTCCAAATTCTGATACTGATACACAATGTGCGACACGCTAACCTCCCAACTGACTACTTCAGAGAGAACACGAGTAAGCGAGAAAGTGTATTTGGCTACTGAATAAAATACACAAGTACTTATTTATATATATATATATATATATATATATATATATATATATATATATATATATATAACACTCTATCCTTAGGACATTGACCCAATTCTTAGCCAATGAAACGTATTTGTCTTTTAGGTCACTTCGATTGACCTTCTCGTTGGGCTACTTCTGATTGGCTCTCCATATGAGTTTAGAATAAATGTGCAAAATGAAGAAAGCCTAAATTTATTGGAATTGAATGTGCAGTGATGTCTTAATGGTTAATACATTCGATTTCCAACCACTAAAACCCCTACGTTCGAATCGCACTCTAGTTACTTCTGTTTGAGCAACCAGGTAATATCACAAGCCTTCACATTAGTGTATGGATCAAAGCCAAATACACGAGTTTACATCTGGTAAATGGGTTAATAAAATTAGTGAATTTGAATAAGGCACTATCCCACAACTATTGATGTTTCGAAAGGGGATCTATCCTTTATGAGTAGAATCAGGAACGTAGTTACATAACTCACTAGAAATTATAGTCAAATATTTTTCTGAAGCTTTACTATTTCTCTTTCTTCACGGTTCGTGTAGCTGTTCAAGAACAAGGCTTATATATAATCTTGAAGGAACTAATATTACACTAATTAAGTGAATGGAAGCTGCTACATTGTTTTATTATTCGTTTCTCTTGTTGAATAGTCAAATGATGCCAAATTATTCCGTATGTAGGCTATCAGAAAGCTAGGGGGCGCAAACCAAAACGTGACATAATGATGTCAGTGATCTATTTAGGTAGGTTCAGATTACCTGCTTTGCGTCTACGTGATTATTGTAACCAATAGTTAGAGACCTTTGGTGAAATGGATCGTAATCGTTCACAATGGAGCATTTTATCTTCATCTTCCCTTACATTATTAGTTTCTCAATTACCATATAAGTTTTTTTTAATTCCACTAGTTCATTTTTTCTTCTGTAATCATATGATTAATTTTCTTTGGTAAAATTACTGAATTTGAAAATGTGTACCGTTTTGACTGAAGTTCACTAGTCTAAAGTTAAATGCATTTTGTATTATAGATCAGAAAGGGATTTTTTGTGGATATTTGTGGATATTGCGCACTGCTGAGAAGTCCCATAATAGGACGAAACGGCTGTCCAATGCTTCCAGGTTTTCCATTGTGGTCTAGCTTCAATTTACTCATGATTTCAACTATGAAAATTTTGTATTATTTGTTTGTATCTTTCCATTGATGTTTAAGACTGCAATCGATTAGTCTCTTATTGGAATATGTATCTCCTGTTCGGATTGCCTTGATATTGACTTAAGTCACAAGTATTATACAGCAAAGTTGGATGGTGGTTAGCAATGGAATGCAATAGAAAGATACAAATAAACAACACAAAATGAATTTAAACTTCACCCCATTGCACAAGTAAGTGCCTATCAGGACTCAGTAACTAAGTGGATAACGTGATATCGTTTGAAGTGAACGGTACTGGGTTCGAGTCCCAGAGTGAACATCAACTCTGAGATGCAGGTACATCCAACTGATGAGTCTCAAAATAGGATGAAACGCGTCAAACTGGATTCCACTGCTAGTCACTAGTCTGAATTTGTTATCATTCTCACCATTGAATCTGAAGTTCCTGTTTATAAATCTCATATAACTTTTCAAATTTACGGACAACTAATATTTTTCATCAGAAGGGGTTTTGTGGAGATTTCAGTATTTTCATAGTTGAAAGCATAAGTCAATTGAAGCTAGACCACCATGGAAAACCTAGAAGCATTGGACGGCCGTTTCGTCCTAGTATGGTATTCTTCATCAGTGTGCATCCACGATCCGGCCTCACGAGATTCGAACCCAGGACCTACTAGTCTCACTGGTTCATATTTTTCAAACAAGAACTATGAGATTCTCTCTCCAATCTGTTTTTTTGGAGTTTTTGAATGATTTTTCCATCTGCCTTCAAAACACATTAGAAATGATGTTTAAATCAAATAACACTCCACTAATCTATTTAATATATCCATCCAACAAATAAACATTTATTTGGTTATAATTTCAATGATAATGTTGTGGAATGGTAAAAGTGATTTTATGAGTTTTGTTAAAATCATTACTGAATAAATTATCCAGGTCTCTCGCGCAAGACTGGTCTAGGGTTCGAGTCCTGCATGCGGGATCGTGGATGTACACTGCTGAGGCATCCCATACTCTGACTAAATCGCCGTTTAATGCTTCCAGGTTTTCAACGGTGATCTAACTTAGATTAATTCATAAATTCAACTATATAAAATTACTACAATCTCCACAAACCCCGATTCTTTTATTATTGATCAATCCAATCCGATTGGTTAATTGATAGATTTGCTTGATGTATAATGTATGTAACTACACATTTTTACTTTGATAATAAAAAAAGTTAATGAATCTTCACCTGTCACATTCCTGTTATACATTTACTTTTATCAATAAGGGTGGTCATAGTAACATAATAAACGTTTTGAATAGTAATATTCTTTTACATAATACAGAATTATACACAAAGTTTTAATGATACTGATATCTTTGAACTACTTATAATATACATTGACATTTTCTTATATAGATTATATTACATAGATATGTTATTAGGTGAATGAATACTTCACATTCTGAAGACTACTACTATTACTACTACTACTACTATTACTACTATTAGTACTGCCACTACTACTACTACTACTACTATTACTATTACTACTACTTACTACTTACTATTGCCTGAGAACAATGAATGATAACGAATTGTTATCTATTGAATTATGTCATATATACATTGATTTCATTGTTTATTTTATAATCAAAAGACAAACAAACAAGTTATACCCTATATCTTCTACTTAATGTTCAGATGAAATAGTTTCAGGATTTTCAAATTCTAGTATCTTTTCATTTTTGTAAATAAATAGATTACGCTTTTTTTAGTATCTCAGCGGTATTTAAAATGGACTAGTTTGGCACATATTGTAATGTACTAACCACTGTTAAATCCATTTAAAAAGAAGAAGGAATAATTTCTGTAGGATAGAGATATGTATTCATAGATTGACATTTCATAACTATGGCTTGATTTGACCTCGACAATACTTATAATTAAGAATATTAACATTCATTCATGGTAATCTTAGCGTTCATTGAAATTTGCCAATTAGGAAATATGATATGGACTTTAAAAATAGTAAAACCATGATCTAGTGTAACGTTTTATATTGGATATTAAGAAGCAGTCAAGTTTATTCATGTATATCTACAATGGAAGCTAAGTTATAAGGAAATGTACTGCATTTTTGAACACAAACCTCTTGTAGTAAAAGGATTGGTAACCATTGGTGGGCCCAATTCAGTATAATTCATCGATTTTGACAGCGCACTACTGTATGCGTTTGATTATTTGTAGGATATTTTAGTTTTCGGTTGTTAATATTCATCTGTTAAGCCACGTGGTACAGGCAGGCGGTCGTGGAGGTGGATCAAGCAGATAGTCTAAAACAGTATTTTTCCCAAAATCGTTTGATGAATTGCCATGTGTGTGTAGACTGAATTTAGTGTTCATTTCTTCTAAATTCTTACCACCAAAATTAGAATGATTGCGTGATTGATTATAAGGTGATATTCCTGACCATTCGGAAATTTTAGCAGTGGTAGAAGCAGTAGCTGGGTTAGATCAAGCAACAGAATTTTTTGATTCAGAATGATCTGACTGTCTAGGAATATCGTTTAACCATGACTAGTTCTATACATACTGCAGTGTACTAACAACTGTTAAATCCATTAAATGGAAGAAGGAATAATTTCTGTAGGATAGATGATTATTCATAGATTGACATTTCATAACTATGGCTTGATTCGACCTCGACAAGACTTATAATTAAGAATATTAACATTCATCCATTTGAATCGAATGGATTAAAATATCAGTGTATAACAATCTAATTCTTTTACTGTATGATTTTTTAAACTATAAGGATTCAAAATGTACCATTTTGGTAATACTTTCAAGACAGACATTTCTTCAGCTGTTAATTTCTATCACTTATCTTTAATTGAGAAGTGTTTCAACTAGTTCATACAATACAATTATCTTCATTCATCGGTATATTGAATGTCTTAAGTCCAAGATTATTACCTCGTTTCTTTAAGAGGTAGATTGGATAGGAAATACTCTAGAATTGTAGTATTACCATTTAAGATCCTCAGTATTTTATATCACAATAAGTTGTAAGCATTTTAGAAAAGAGCATGACTACATACATTTAGTATCTGCAGTTATTCAGGTAAAATAAACTTAAAACAGGGTCCGTTCACAGCTATATTTACAGTTATGAAAACAGGTAGACAGACCAAACGTTTGAGTTGGACCCCAGTAATATTAATAACAATAGCAATATAATTTTGTTTATTCATTTATTTAAACACATAAATATTGGTACAAAAGAGCACCAGATACATATGTGCCACACAAATCTCATTCGATTTGTGTGAGGGCTGTGATACTGCCCAGGTACCCAAACTGAAGCAGGTAGTTTTCTTAATGGGGGCCACACCCGGAGCCTTTGACCTAAAGTTCTGATCCACAAGGCAGTGGAGCATCGTAAGGAGATGCAGTCCCATTGTAGCCGGTGACCAACGATTGATTCGTACGTCATTTGTTCCCTCAGGATACTGGAGCCCATGTGCACCATTGGTTTGGAATCAGGGTTTTCCAACTCCCTTAGGTGAACCCTCCGTGTCCACCAACCCGGTTAAAGCACCGGACATTCGCTTTTCGTCCTCTCAATTTCGTAAACAACAGTAATGCCACGAGAAGGCAGTGAGTAGGACTTCCCTGACAGGGTTGTATACACGTGGCCATGTGAGAGCATTTCGAGAGGGAGAACTGACTCTTCCCACTCTCGGCCGTACCAGGGCATTTGGGGGCAATAGAATTACATAACTGAAATAATTATCAATCTGTATTGCATTATCAGTAAAAAATTTTCATACAGGCTGTTAAAACAATCGAATCATTGTTGTACTAATAAAAAACAAGTCGTTTTATTATTTCCTTTCTCTGTACTGATTTAGTGTATGAACTTGACCTGATGAGTAGATATACTGCATCTTGTATTGTGTATAACTAACTGACTGACTATGTAGTGAATATAGAAGCTCATTATATTTTTGAAGTCTGTATGGATAAGATTATTTATGGCTAAACACATAAAAACCGCACTTCCTTGGATGATGTTGCGCATAAAGCTATTCCTGTATTAAATTAATTTAGTATTGTTTGTTTGAATCTTCCCATCGATGTGCTAGGACTGCAACTGCTCAGTCTCTAATTGGCATATGTGCATACTGTGCGTATTGCCTCGATATAGCCTTAATTCACGAGCATGGTAAGCAAAAATGGATAGTGGCTAGTAGTGGAATACAGTTTGACGAGCGCTTCGTCCTATTTGGGACTGGTCAGCTGGATGTACTTGCATCTCAGAGTTGATGTTCACTCTGGGACTCGAACACGGTACCTTTTGCTTCAAACGCCATCGCGTTATCCACTCGGCCACTGAGTCCTAGCACATCGATGGGAAGATTCAAA
>NC_031502.1:100824-103578 GCF_000237925.1 Schistosoma mansoni | reverse complement strand
AGCCCCTAACCGATAGACCACTGAGCTGGCATCCAACGGTCTGGTAGGTCCTGGGTTCGAAACTCGCGAGAGCGGGTTCGTGGATGCGCACTGATGAGGAGTCCCATAATAGGACGAAACGGCCGTCCAGTGTTTCCAGGTTTTCCATGGTGGTCTAGCTTCAATTGACTCACGCTTTCAACTATGAAAAATACTAAATCTCCACAAAACCCCTTCTGAATGATTTTAATCATAAAGCTTCCAATATCTTTATAGAAAATATCATCAATACAAACTTCATATTGAAAAAAAGTGGGGTGTTTATTTTGTTGACCTTGACATGACATGAGACAACAACAACAACAACAGAACAAATGGTTAGACACATGAGAAAAATTTCGAATACCTCACTTTTATGTGAAAATTTTAACGGTCATATTGTCTTGAAAGTTAATGAGAATTTCATGATTAAACTATCTAGAATAGAGAACCTAACTTTACTAAAATCAAATGAGAATAATAATATTATTAGAATGAGGGCTTGTGGAGATTGTAGTAATTTTAACAGTTGAATTCATGAGTCAATCTAAGCTAGCCCACCGTTGAAAACCTGGATGCACTAAACGGCGATTTCGTGCTAGTATGGTACTCGTCATCAGTGCACATCCACGACCCCGCATGTGGGAGTCGAAATCAGGACCTTTGGTCTCAGACCATAGATGAGGGGTTGTGCAAGATCATCACTCGTTTGAAGTTAGACATTAATACCGTCGGATACCAGCTCAGTGGTCTAGAGGTTAAACACTCGCGCACGAAACTGAAGGTTTTGAGCTCGAGTCCTGCATGCTTGATGGTAGATGCACACTGCCGAGGAGCTTGATGATAGGATGAAACGACCGTTCAATGCTTCTACGTTTTGAATGATGGTCTAGCTTAAATTGACTCATGAATTCAACTATTAAAATACTAATACAATCAGGCTGCCTAAAAATGTATTCAATGGAGTGGAGTTCAAATCTTCGACCCATCTTGTTGGAAGCCAAATACTTTAACTACTAGGCATCCATCCTATGAAAGTTTAAAATGAAGTATACCTACATCAATTATAAATTGTGTAATTCTAATTTCCATTGGTTTTTTTCCCAAAAATTTATTTACATAGTTGCTGTTATCGTTGTACGTGTAATATATTGCTTACTGGGCAAGGTTAATCAATCAGTATTTATTTGTATGTTATATACTTCCAGTTTTTTCAAAATACTATTTATTCAAAGATGGATAGTGGCTAGCAGTGCTCCCAGGTTTTTAATTGTGGTCTTTATTATTATTATTGGAATGCAAGACGCACGTTTCGTCCTATTTGGAACTCGTTAGCTGGATGTACCTTCATCTCAGAGCTGATGTTCACTAAGGGACTCGAACCCAATACCTTTCGCTTCAAACGCCATCGCGTTATCCACTCGGCCACTGAGTCTTGATAGCCACTTGCTTGTGCAATGGAGTGAAGTTTAAACAAACAATACTAAGTGAATTTATTCAATGTGTGTATATGATGAATTAACTCTAACATATATGTGCACTAGTAGTTTTCTTCTTTTTTTTAAATTTCTTATTTATAATTACACACTATAAGCCAACCGCATAAATCTTCATTACAGTTTGCTAGATTGTAATTTGCACGTAATTTAATCACTTTGTCTTTATTGTTTATTTGTTATAATCGTTAAATAGTACATTTGTATTTAGTTAGTATTAGTTACAGTGTTTATGTATTTTCATCTTTGTTGTTGTTGTTGTTAATATTATCGTCAGTATGATCAATGTAGGATTGTGGACGAAACGGTCGTCCAGTGCTTCCAGGTTTTCAATTACGGTCTATATTATTATTGTTTTTTTCCTTCTGAAGATTCTTCCAGTAGTTATCTGTTTAGGGCAATGTTTAATTTTTTCTTACTAAAGTTGTACAATCATGTATCTATAGTTGTTTCACATATATACTGTAGTGAAGAAACACCAAGGTAGGAAAGACCAATTTATCATTTAATGCAAAATTACAGAATGCTTTAGTAAAATGTGATAACTATATATTATCATAGTTGAAAACGTGAGTCAATTGAAGCTAGACCACCATGGGAAACCTGGAAGCACTGCTGTAAGGCCGTTTCGTCCTATTGTGGGACTCCTCAGCAGTGCGCATCCACGACCTCGCCTCACGAGATTCGAACCCAGGACCTACCAGTCTTGCGCCAGAGCACTTAACCGACAGACCACTGAGCCAGCATCCAATAGGACGAATCGGCCGTCCAGTACTTCCAGGTTTTCCCTAGTGGTCTAGCTTCAATTGACTCACGCTTTCAACTATGAAAATACTAAATCTCCACAGAAAACCCCTTGTGATAAGTATATATTAATTACATAATTTGCACATTTTCCATCAATTGTTTCGTTCAAACTTCATCGTTCCCCCATTCCTGTTGTTATTGCAATTACTTTCTGTTTACATTCCTATTTGCTTCAATTAGATCTTTTCAACCTCCTACTGTCAGGAATTTCACTTCCGATTGGTGTTATGTACTACTTATGTCGACAGATATAAGTAGCATACACTACAATATTACTGGTGGTCTATCATAAAATAATAATTAACATCTATTTCTTCAACATTGACCAAATGTTTACAGTTTCAAACTATTGAAATAAAAACTACTTAAGCGTGACAAAAATGGTGGGATGTATGTATTTAGTCAATTGATATGAGAAGGTTAAAAAAGACCC